>NC_037686.1:39237903-39389294 GCF_003255815.1 Theropithecus gelada | reverse complement strand
ATATTTTTTTTTTTTAATTTTTTTTTTTTTTTTTTTTTTTTTTTTTTTTTTTGAGACTGAGTCTAGCTCTGTCACCCAGACTGGAGCGCAGAGGCACGATCTCAGCTCCCTGCAAACTCCACCTCTTGGGTTCATTCTCCTGCCTCAGCCTCCCAAGTAGCTGAGACTACAGGCGCCCCCTACCGTGCCTGGCTAATTTTTTGTATTTTTAGTAGAGATGGGGTTTCACTGTGTTAGCCAGGATGGTCTCGATCTCCTGACCTCGTGATCCACGCACCTCGGCCTCCCAAAGTGCTGGGATTACAGGTGTGAGCCACCACGCCCAGCAGATTGTGTTCTTATAGGGGCACTCAATCACTTTTTGTTGAACAGAGTAAATTGTTGGAAGATTTTTTTTGAAGATTACATGAGATAACTTATCTGTAGGGTTCCTAGAACCTTCTTTTCTTCCTGTCTCCCAGTCAACCCTACTCAATGCCTAAATGTTCCAGTTTTGCTTTTATATTTGTAGAACAAGGTTTAAAGACATTTTGTAAATATATAGAGAATCTGAAAATTGAAATATCAGATGACATATCTGCATGTTCATCAAATCTGCATATTTGGCTGGAATGCTAATTTCTATCCAGTTATTTAAAAGTACTGTACGCACTTAGGATCTGGTCAAGGAATTGTGACCAGGGAGAGCAGGTGGTTTATTTTGTTGTAACTAGTGATCTCTATTTCTGTGGTGAGGCTGAACTGATTATCAACAATTTCCATGGATTACATAGACTTTTGCCAATTTTGAGCCCTGTTACTGCATCCTAGACAAGAATTCTGTCTGAGCAGGCAGTGAAAAGTGAAGACTTGTGGGCAGTTTATTTCATTTTATCCAATCAACTCAATATTTCAGCTGTATGTGATTTTTGTCCAAATTATGTAGTTGATTGCTTCAATTTTTAACTTCCTTATGCATGTCTAGACACATCATTAGAACTGACAAAGAAGATGAGAGAATTTAAGAGGCATGCCCATCTCCACAGCAAAGGGCCTTATGAGATGGATAAATTTAGGAAGTTACTCCTTTCTAAAAAAAATTCATATGAAACAAGCCATAAAATTTATTTGTACAAGGAAAACTGCTCAGCTCACCAAAAAGTTAATATGGGACGGATTTGACAAATGCAGCTGTATCTGCAGTTTTTATGGTGGGCTTAGGGAAAGTTCCAATACCCTTTCAAGGAGCCTTTTAATTTTGCTTGTCATTTTACAGAGTTATCTAGGTACAATAGTCCAAAAACTTTAACAGTTGCTCCATGAGATCCATGATATGGTCCCTAAATGTCTACAGTGGGTGGTGCATGCTCACCATTGTTCTCCAGAATGGTTTTATTATTGTCAGTTTATTGCCTTACCAAATCCTCTGCTCTTCTTGAGTATGTCACTGTCAGCTATACTTCCTTAAAGTCAGAAAGAAGGACAGATGTTAAAAACATGTAAACCAAAAATCAAATAACCCCCAAATAATTGTTTTATGCATAACCCTAGTAAGAACGCAAAATCCAGGTTGTTGCCAAACACTTAAAAACATTTGTGGTTTACCACAAATGCTATTTTATTTTTTATTTTTAAAATTTTTAAAAATTTTACTCTTTTACTTGACAATTAATAATTGTCCATATTCGTAGGGTACATAGTGATGTTTTGATACATATAATGTGTAGTGATCAGATCAGGGTAATTAGTATATCCAGTGTCTCAAACAGTTATCATTTCTTTGAGTCAGAAAAGTTCAATAGCCTCCTTCAAGCTATTTGAAACTATATATTGCGATCTATAGTCATTCTACAGTGGTATAGAGCACTGGAACTTGTTTCTTCTATCTAGCTATAAGTTTATATTGTTTAATAAATCTCTCTTCCATCCTGTTCGTGTGTTTTCATTGTAAACAAGGGTGGGCATGCTCATTTGTTTTGTTTTCTTTTTAAGCTGTAAGATGAAACTGATGAAATTAAGGGCCCATATGGTAGCAATCTCTATGTATCGCTCATTGGCATATTCAGAGTTCAAATTAGATATACTTTGTAGAGATCAGTTATAGGATATGAAATGTGAAATTAACTCTAGTGCCTTTTTAAAACAGAAAAACATACCAAGATCACTTCTTTTACCAATTGTACTAATTCATACTCATAATTTAGGACTAAATTTAAATATAATGCTCAGCAAATAAAATCTCTAGAATAAAAATTTGGAAACACTGGTCTCTCCCAACTCCGTGTCTTATAACTACGTGGAGGGGGTCGGGGAGTGCATACTATGATATGCTTGTATGTGTTTTCCAGCAGAATTTATTCTCTCATTCAAAACGTTTACTGAGTACCTCCTGTTTCCCAGGTACTAGTGCTGTGCTGCCAGTTTTAGGAAACGGAAATTGAACAAGACATTGTCCCAGCCACAGGGGAGCTTTCAATGAGTGAGACAAATGGATGGGTCATTCTTCCATGGTGTGATGAATGCTTTGATAAAGACAAGTCCAGCACTGCTTGTCAGTTCTCCTTAGAGGTAGATCTTGGACTGAAGTAACGGTTAATGAGGCTGATGAGTTAGTCAGTGATCTTTGAGATTAATCATGGGAATGGGCTAAGTGGGATCAAGAAGGCATGCGATAATAAGAATGTAGGTTGGGAGGACACAACCTTCTTAACCTGTAATTGTCAAAAGGGGCTCTTCCCTGAGTTTTAGAGAATATGGATAGCTATGATGGAGATGAGTTACTATGACATGCACTTCTGAAAAATAAAAAACAATTTTCTGAATCTCCTCCCAGGTCTTCAGTGCTCCTTTTATACTCTGTGCTGCACTTACACATGATGTTTCCTGTACACAGGAATTCATTTGCATTTTACCACCTATAAAGTTTATATAAAAGCAAAAAGATAAAGTGATTTGCAGAACTCCAACTATGTTGTAAGTGCTCCTGGAATGAAACTTACCTTCCTTTATTCTATTTGAGCACATGGGCAGCTTTCTTGCGCTAGAGTTATTCGTTAACTCAAAAGTCTATACAGTCTTGTTGTCAAAAAAGTGAGTTCACAAATTTTGAATTTGTCAAATTTAGGTCACCTGAAGAAGTCAGGTGATTTTTCCTACTGTGTAATCCCTTTATTAATGTTTTGAAATATCTGAAGATATGTATATTTAAACAAATTCTGGAAGAGAGAGAGAAACTAGAAAATCAGATTGATCTTATAAATTGAAAAGATTGAAATCTGAAGAAAATAACTTCTTTTATAAAAAGCAAAAGACATTTGGGTGAAGAATGATCTCTTATTCTGTATCTTCTACGTGAAGAAGAAATCGATGAATTCTGTAGGAGGAGGAATGTAGCTAAGAATTCTTGGAGAGCAATTTCTTCTAGAAGGTCTAATGACAGTGGAACTGCTCTGGGTGGAAATTCCTATAATTTCCTTTTTGACTTTTCAAATTGATGTTGATATTCATCTGACTGTTGCTGCATTTGTATTCTTGTCTGAAAGGCTAGTTGGCTTCTTCCTTTGGGGCCTATTATTCCTTCATTTTATTTCTTTTATGTGTACAGTGACTTGGACTAGTTTATCAGCTCCTCTAAGCTTCTGTTTCCTCCGAAGCAGAATGAGGATAATCATAGCCCCTACATTTCAGGTTGTTGTGAGGATTAAATGGGACAATGCTTCTGAGACTCCAACAGCAAAGGCCCTGGTGCATGGTAAGCAATCCACAAATGTGAATTATTATAATTATTATTAATAAAGGTGACACTCTGACCCATCATCAACAGGCATGCATCTGAAATTTTTCTTACAGGAATTTCCACTTGTCCTCATTTAGAACACTGACATACATTGTGAGCCTACTGATTGGGTAAATGGACATGTTCTCTAGTCAGAGAAAGCCAACAGGCACTTCCTTTTTTGGCTTGTTTTTTATTTATATTTGAGACAGGGTCTTGTTCTGTCACCCACTCTGGAGTGCAGTGGTACAATCATGGCTCACGGCAGCCTCAACCTTCCAGGCTCAAGCAATACTCCTACCTCAGCTCCCTAGGTAGCTGGGACTACAGGAACATACCAGTATGCCCAGATAACTTTTTAAAAACTGTTTTTGTACAGAAGAGGTCTCTCCGTGTTTCCCAGGCTGGTCTCACGCTCTTGGACTCAAATGATCCTCCTACCTTGGCCTCCCAATGTGCTGGGATCACATGGGTGAGCCACCACTCTGGCCGGCACTTCTTAAAGGTAAATATGGGGGCGAGGGGCTAACAAGTTGCACTAGGAAAACTCAGACAATGGACAGCCCCCATAATGTGGTCTTAGTAACTTCACAAAAAGTAGAGTGAGTGTCCTCAATTTTTGAAGTGATATAATATTTATGTAAAAATATCAATTAGGTCCCTAAATAGCAAATATATCAGTATATTATTTAATTTTTTTATATTCCCTGAAGGTAATTTCCCTCAAACATTTAAAAATGCTTGGAAAGCTTTGGAAATAAAAAAAATGACCTCCAAAGAAGCCAAGATTAAGGCTTTTTGGAACAACATATTAATGATGATGAAAAATAATATTAATGACCAAATTTACATGCTGTCTATAATCAAATCTACAAAAAATAGATTAATACTAAAAGCATGGAAAAAGGTATAGCATGATAATACTAGTTAAATAGACTAAGACTAAAAGCATGGAAAAAGGTATAGCATGATAATACTAGTTGAAATAAAGCTGGTGTGGCTATATTAACATCAAGCAAAGTAGAACTTCAGAACAAAGAACATTATCAAGGATAAAGAAGGCTATTCCATAATGATAAAAGGGTCAATTCATCAGTAGAACATAACAATCCTAAATATTTATGCAAGTAATAACAGAGCTTTAAAATATATGAAGCAAAAACCTGATAGAAGAAATAGACAAATCCAAAATCATAGTAAGAGATTTCAATATTCAAACTCGATAAGTGATAGAATAAGTAGGGATATAAAAAGTAAGGATAGAGAAGACTTAACATTATCAATCAACTTGACGTAATTGATGTTTAAAGAACATTCCATCTAACAATAGCAGAATATTCTTTTCAAGGATACATGTCTAATTTATGAAGATGGATAATATTCTGAGCCATAAAACAAGTCTCTCTATATATAAAGTGATAAAAATCATACGAAGTATCTTCTCTGACCATAATGGGATTTAATTAGAAATCAACAACATAAATGTCTTTAGCAAACCTTCAAATATTTGGAAACTAAGTAACAGATGGGTCAGAAAAGAAATCAGCAAGAAATTATAAAATATTTTCAACTGAGTGAAAATGAACAAACAAGACACCAAAATTTGTGGGATGTATCAAAAGCAGTAATTAGAGGGAAATTTATGGAACTAAATGTCTCCTTTGGAAAAAAAGAATGATCTCAAATTAATGACCTTAGCTTCCATTTTTAGAAACTACAAAAAGAAGAACAAATAAAATTCAAGGTAAGCTGAAGAAAGAAAATAATGAAGACCTGAATAGAAACAAAATAGAAACAAAAATTAGAGGAAATCAATGAAACAAAACCCAGATTCTTAGAGAAGATCAATAAAATGGATAAACCTCTAGTCAGACTATACATGAAAAAAAGATAAGGACAAACTATCAATATCAATAATGAGAGAAGTAATATGAGTAGAGATTTCTCAGCTATTAAAATGATAATCAGAATAGTATGAACAGCTTTATGCCAATTCATTCAATAACAAAGATGAAACTGACAAGTTTCATAAAAGACAAACTACCAAACCTCACTCAAGAATAAATATATGACCCAAATAGCCCGGCATCTATTAATGAAGATGAAGTTGCAGTTAAAGATATTCCCATTAAGAAAAAAGCCTTCAGGCCCAGATGGCTTCAATGGTGAGTTCTAAAAACTAATATCAACTCTCTACAAAATAATTCCCCAAATTAAAGAGGAGTGAACATTTCCCCACTCATTCTATAAAGTCAGCATTACCCTGGTTCCAAACCTAGAAAAGGACATTGTAAGAGAAGAAAACTGCAGCCTAATGTGACTCATGAATATAGATTTTAAAATTCTTAACAAGATTTTAGTAAATAAAATCTAAAAAATGTTAAAGGATAATATGTCTTAACTAAGTAGGGTTTATTTCAGGAATGCAAGGTTCGTTTGAAAATCAGTTTTTTCAAAGATTTGAAAATCAATCAGTGTACTTTGTTTTATCAATGGATGAAAGAAAAACAACCATATGATCATCTCAATATATGTAGAAAAAGCATTTAATACAATTTAACATTCATTCATGAAAAAATCTCTCAGCAAACTGCAGACTAGAAGGAATTTGACCTCACAAAGTGTGTGTATAAAATGACCTCTGGCTAACATCATATTTAATAATGAAAGATGGAGTGATAGAGTGTGCCCCTAACATTTGGAACAAGGCAAGTACTTTTTTCTCACAACTGTTTCTAAACATCATACTGGAAGTCCAAATGAGTGCAATAAGACATGAAAATGAATAAAAGGCATACAGATTGGAAAACTGTCTTTATGTAATGTTTTTTAACAGATGAAATAATAATGTATGTAGAATCAACAAAAAACACTAGAATTAGTAAGTGAGTTTAGTACGGTTGCAGAATATGAAATATTCAATAATCATATTTTTATGTTCTAGTGTGGTAGATTGAATAACATGCCCCTTTCCCAAGATGTTCATTACCTAATCCCTGAACCTGTGAATATATTCCCTTCCATGGCAAAAGAGACTTTGAAGATATTACCAAGTGAAGGATTTTGAGATGGGGAGATTGTCTTGGTTTATCCAGATGGGGCTGGTGTAACCACAATGGTCCTTATAAGAAAGAGAAAGAGTTAGAGAAAAAGATGTGATAACTGAAGCAGAGGTTGGAGAGATGTGTTGGCATAAGCCAAGGAATGCAGGAAATTTCTAGAAGCTGGGAAAGCCAAAGAAATGGATTCCTCGAGGAGGAATGCAGGTCTGCTGATGAATTTTAGATTTCTTACTTTAAGAACTATAAGAGAATATGTTTCTATTGCTTTAAGCCACTAAATTTGTGGTAATTATAGTGGCAACAAGAAACTAATACAACTAGCAATAAATAATAGATTGAGATTAAAAACAAAACCATTTGTAAAAGCTCCAAAATATAAAGTATTCCTGCACTAAAAATGCAAAATGTGAATGCAAGAAATTAAAAATCTCATTTAATGGCAACACATGTCACCTTTATGGATCGGAAGACTCAATATTTTAAAGATATCAATTCACCCCAAACACGTCTATAGATTTGATGGAACTTCAATCAAAATTTCATTAACTTTTTATAGAAATTGAAAATCTTGTTCTAATATTTATATGAAAATGCATAGTATATATAGTAGCACAAATAATTTTTTAAAAGTGGAACAAATTAGAGGACTTATACTATCTGACTTCAAGACTTATTATAAAGCTACAAGAGTAAAGTTAATGTGGTATTGGTGTCAAGTCAAACAGATAAACGGGACAAAATGAATAATTGAGAAGTAGAACTACTTATATGTGGTCACTTTAATTTTCAAAAATGGGTAAATTCTATTCAGTGGAAAAAGAAAAGACTTTAACAAATGCAAAAACAAAATCTAAACTTGAAGTTATACCTTGCACTATATGCAAAAATTAACTCAAAATGACCACAGACCTAAACTGAAAACATGACTGTAAACTTCTAGAAGATAACATAGGAGAAAATATTTTGAGACCTGGGGTTATACAAAGATTTCTTAGATATCATGCTAGAAGTATGGTCTATAAAGAAACCAAATTGATAAATTGGACATGGTTAAAATTTAGATGTTCTGCTCTTTAAAAACCACAGCTAAGAGAATGAAAGAGAAGCTTCCCTATGGGAGCAAATATTTGCATATCATATATTCTATAAAGGACTTATATCCAGAACATACAAAGAATTCCCAAAACTCAATATCCAATTAAAATATGAAGAAAAGACTGACATACTTCATCAAGGAAATACTTGATGGCAAATAAGCATATGTTCATATTTAGTCATTAGAGAAAAACAAAATAAAATCACATTGAAATACTACTTTGCACTAATTAGAATGTATAAAATTGGAAACACCTACCATTCCAACTGTTGACAAGAATGTAGAGTAAGCACACGGCTTTGGGGAATGTAAAAAATGGTACATCTTTGGAAAACGGTTTGGCAGGTTTTGAAAGTTAAAAATACCCTTACGTATGACCCAGTCATTCTACTCCTAGGTAGTTACCCAAGATAAATGAAAGCATAGGTCTATATAAAGATTTGTACACAAATATTCATAGCAGCTCTATGTGTAATAGCCAAACACTGGAAACAATTCCAAATGTCCATCAACACATGGATAAATAATTATAGTATATCCGTACAATTAAATCTACTCAGCAGTAAAAAGGAATTAACTTTGGATACATGTGATGACATGAATGAATCTTAACTGTACTAAATGAAAAAAAGCCACATTACAAATGTATGTACTTTGTAACTATATAATATTCTAGAAAATGCAAACTTATCTATAGCAACAGCAAGCAGATTGGTGGTTGCTTGGGGGTGGGCAGTGGTGGGGAGGAGCAGGATGGGGGTATTAGAAAAAGGCCCAAGGAAATTCTAGGAGAGGAGGGATATGTTCATTTTCTTAGTATTAATGATGGTTTCACCATTGCATATAAACTGTACGCTTTAAATGTTGCAATTTGTTGTGTGTCAGTTATATCTCAACAAAGCTGTTAAAAAAATGGTCATTTTGATACATGTGTGAAAAGTCCTTAGCTTCAGAGAAAACTTGTCTCTTGGTGCCATGGAATACAGTAGCAAATGAAGCAGTTAAGCCCCTCTGAGTTCTCGTTCTGGGTGGGAGAGTCTTTATGTGGGACCAGTGGGAGTGGCGGCAGATGTCTCTTTTCCAAAGAAGCAATGTTCTTCATTCTTTCTTTTTGTTTTTTTGAGACAGAGGAATTTCGCTCTTGTTGCCCAGGCTGGAGTACAATGGTGTGATCTTGGCTCACCACAACCTTCACCTCCCAGGTTCAAGTGATTCTCCTGCCTCAGCCTCGTAAGTAGCTGGGATTACAGGCATGCACCACCACGCCTGGCTACTTTCGTATTTTTAATAGAGACCGGGTTTCTCCATGTTGGTCAGACTGGTCTCGAACTCCTGACCTCAGGTGATCCGCCCGCCTTGGCCTCCCAAAGGGCTGGGATTACAGGCGTGAGCCACCATGCCCGGCCTTTTCTTCATTCTTTTATGTTCAGATTTACTGATACGAAGATGACCACCTGGGATAGTTTTGTCCTATGTATATTCTTCTATTCTGTACCCTATCAAATATTAAGGTACTATTTTATGCTGACTGATATTTGGACCTTTATTTTTAATTTATAAGTTTGGATATTTATAATCTTCTATCAAGAGAAACCATGCAAGCAAGGCTGGTGCTCCTGCCAGTGCCATGTGGTTGGGTGTAGCTGCCAGAACATGGACTTGGGCAGTATTTTCAGTGTTGGTCATCTACAACAACCAGAAGAGGATGGAGCCAAAAACAAGGACAAAACCATGTCTGAAGAAGGCACCCAGGATCAAAACTAGATGCTAGATTTGATAGTCATCAAATGAGGGGCAGTATGGTGATAGGGGGCAGATATGGGAGATTTTCCAGAGTTCAGCAGCCTGAAAAAAAGCGTAAAGCAGAAATGAGGCGAGAGGGGACATATCTTTGGTCATAAATAGGGATGGGTTGCCTGGAACTTTCTTCCATTAGGTGTTGACTGCAGGATGATGTGTTGGTCATCTGGTTCAAAAGGCATGGAGTTTAAGGCTGGAATAATGGATATAAAGCATATTTGCATTTTAATACTCTCTGAGTAATTAAAGTTAATTAAAGTCAAAAGTTAAAGTTAATAAAAGTAAGTTAAAGTCATCCTAGTGTGGAGAAAGGTACAACAGTCAATAGCTTTTTCGATTTTTTACTTTTGAAAACTTGCCAGACAGGATGTCAGATTTCTCCTTCTTTTTTAAAAAGAGGGAATTCTTTCTCAAATATTTAACTTCATGATAGGAGAAACGGGTGGGAAATGGGAACGAGAACAAGAAGAAAAGGGGATACATAAATTACAGATATTTAAGATACGTATGTGCATTGTGAAATGTGTCATAGAAATATGAAATATGCAGTGGAAGAACATCACTCAGATAACTAAAGTGATTAAAGTGTCTTACACTTAAAATATTTCTGGGATCAGAGGATATATATGATATACCTACTTCTTTACTTAGGAGGAAAAACTTGAAAAAATCCAGGGCCTTTTATTATAAATTATAAAATTTTGACATTTCAAAATGACATAGGTTTCAAAAACAATTTCTTCCCCAGCAAGTTTGACTTCACTTTAACAGACATGAGTACAGAGTTTGCAGCTTCACAGGACACACCATCCTGGGCTTTGTTTTCTGCTCTGGTGCAAAAGAAAGAAGATGAAGTCATAGAAAAATCTCAGCTCTTTCATCGTACAGACACACTGCTGTTCTAGAGACTCATCTGCATGAGAAAAGTCTGTTATGACCAATGGTTATTCTTGAGTAACATGTTCTTAGAATTGGAGATGTTTTATGTGGAGAACTTTTGATGGATAAAAAAACTCATAAACTTAGAATGTTGAAAAATATTTTTATTATAATGTTACTTGAAATGTACAATTATAAAAATACATAATCACGCCTCATACTTTTAGCTATGAAACAGATATAAGACAAAAATTAACTTGCAAAAAAATTAAATACCAACGAGACTTTAAAACCAATAAAATTCAAATTGATACCATTAATTTGATGTGATGTACAATGCTATACTGCTAAAACTAAATTTTCTCTTCTAACGAGAATTTTCAGACTACAGGTGCACAGATCTCAGCTGGCAAATGTTCTACAATAGTGATGTGACCCCTTTATTTCATCCTAGAGGCAATGGCAGTCTAGGCGATACCATGTGGGATTTAGGGACAAACAGAACTCAGTTTAAATCTCTTCTCTGACTTTGTTTGTAAGCAGTGTAAGGACAAGTTAACTTCTTATCTTCATTATTGTCATCTGTGAAACAGGGAGGGTGGTGAAGTGGATAATACCTTTTTGGTGTTGTTTTGAAGAGTTAATGAGATAATTTAGAAGGTATTCTATAACAATTAGTTCCCTTTTCCCTAATACATTCTTTTTAAAACAGTTTTCATAAGTTTGGATTTCCAAAAAGATTTCAAGCCTATAAAACTGCATTAAAAACTAACTAGCTAAGAATTAATTTTGGGAAGCAAAGAATAACCAAAACTCCCTACCTCCCATACAGTATCATTTTTCCTTTTTCTGTGGTTGCTATGCTTTTTTTCCTCTCCATCCCCAATGTCCTCCTAACATTCTGATGTAAAAATCCAGCTCCTCTCACTTGAATGTCCAGATGAAGTGCACTGCAGCCAGATAGCTTCTCCAAATTCCCTTGGCTAGAAGTGACCGCTTCCTTCTTATGATGCCCAAAGCACTTTTTATATGTATGTCTCATGCGATGCTCAAATTTGACAGGACTTGGAGAGAACTTACACAATGGCAGGACCTTGAAGTTGGGATTGGAGAACAGATTTCCCATAGCTCAGCCCAGTCGGGGGCTGCTGGGAGACAGCTGCAGGCGGACTCGTCCAATGGGAGCAGCCGAAGCTACGCCCCTCAGCACGCAGGGTGAGGAGGCAGTATCAGAGGTGTGAAAGGGTGTTTTGTTGGGAGGATTACTGGCCTTTCATCAACCCTTTCAGCCAGTCATGAATGCATCCACACAGAACAGTCCTGTCAGCAGCCTAATTTCTTCGCAGGAGAGGAAATGATAGATCCATGTAGGTGATGTGGGACTACGCTTCTTACATTCTTGGTTGTAAAGAGACTGCACTTCTGGAAGCTTCTTTGTAGGCAAGTAGGTACTATTTAGTGGCTGATCTGATGCCGACTTGCGCAGGAAACTGAATCAGCTTGTGGGTCAGCCTCTGAGATTGGAGCTGTGAGGAGTTTCATACAGTAGGTTTCAGGGAGAGCTCTCAGGATTTACCATTTGGAGTGGAACACACCATTCCCCGTGCAGAAGATCTGCCCTTGTCTGTCTTTCTTGACAGTTAAAAACCCAGTAGGGACTGAGAATAAATATTTCTCTTAAGTAGAAGGGTTAGATGTGTTAGTCAGCATCTCTCCAACTGACCCAATCATGAAAATCACCTGGTGAACTTTTTGAAAAACCCACAAATTTCCAAGCTCCATCTCAATTGTGATGGAAATAAGACAGTTTGATAACAATTAAGTATCTATCTTTAAGTTATTCTCTGTCATCAGGGGAAAGGCTGATCTGGAATTTGGAATTTTTTCCCGAGCTCCTCAGGTGATTTTTATAATCAGGCCAGCTTGGGGTGCCCTGGTGTGGAGGGAAGGGCTCAGGACTGGAGAACAGAAGGTGGGAGTTTGAATCTGAGCTTTAATGCTCACTCATTAGGAGGTCTTGTAGGAGCAACATAACATCTCTGAACCTTAGTGTACTCAGATGGAAAAAGGGCATCCTGTACTCCCTACCTCGCTTGCTTGTGAAACACACATGAACGAATGTGTGTGGAAATATGGGAATATGGGAATACATGGGAATCGCAACAGGTTTTCCCTACAGTCAATAAGATTAGTTACTCATAGGCTACACAATTTCCCATTGACTTGTAGCATATTTTGGAAGATCTTTATTTGGGTCAAATCACTTACCATATGACAGAAGGAGGGCTCTGTTTCTTGTCTGGGCTTGCTCATCTCCCCACCACTCGGCATTCGCTGCGAGAGGACATTGTTTCTTTGGGGGTTTCTTCGGTTACTGTGGCTGCTTTTACAGCCCTTTGGAGATTTGTGAAACCTGGGAGTCAACCCCACATTCCAAAGGAGCTCAGTTGTCTTTTATCTTTGCACTGAGGGTGGGAGGCGAGCAGGATACGGGAACGTGGAATGAAGTGGGACAACCTGGTGGTCAGTCACGTTTATTCTACAGCCAAGAAGAGAAGTTACTGGTCAGGAAATGCCTGATGTGAGGTATCTGTGTGAATATTTATTTAAATAAATATATGTATGTGAATATTTCTAATCATGACAATTATTGAAAAAAGTCAGTGTACTGCTGCAGTGTAATGCAGCCATTGACAACAAGCAAATGAATGGGCATGTTTGCCCTGGTCCATGGCAGGTCACCATTGGCCCCCTGTAGGCCAGACTTGGCCCTTAGGTCATGTAGTTTGCGGACCCCTTGTTTAGACCTTCCAAAGTATGTTCTTTGATATCCTTAGTCAGTTCACTGAAGGTCAGCCTGACCTTTTTACTTGGTGCCAGCTAATGACTTTACTCCAAAAATGTGGAAGCATGAGTTGCTGTTCTGCATCTGCCTGTTTTTCTCCCTCTCTTCTTTCTCCTATATATCCTGCTTTCCTTTTGTTAGATGAAATAAATCTTTCTTTATGTGCAAATAAAGCAGCTTGATAACAATTAAGTATCTGTCTTTAAGTTATTCTCTGTCAATACCCTTTTAGCTTTTCAGGATCACTTTACTATTTGGTTAGAGACCATTTGATAGTCATAGGGTTTGAGCATGAGACTGATGCTTAGCCAGCCTAATTTTGCTAGTCATGTTTGATTATTTGTTGATTCGTATGATTATTATATTTGTGTATTTCTTTAATCACTAATTAATATAACAAAGAACAAATATTTTGAGTTTAGGCACTGTTCCAAATGCTAGTAATATAAACATGAATAAGACTTAAACTTGCCTTTAAGGAGAGCTTTTTCTTTCCTCAACATCTTTCTTGGTTACTATATGGTTTTACTGCTTTGCTCCTGCCGCAAATAATAAAAATATGGACATTTTTTCACCCTTACAGTATGTACCCAAAACACATTCATTAATTAATTCACTCACTATTAACTAATTAATCCATTACAAAAAGTACTATGAATTCTCAGAAGAAAAATTGTTCAATCGTAGCAGATTATGTATTTATACATTTTGTTCAAAGTTGTCCATTGTGTTAAATGTATGATTTATTAAACGTTTTTTGTCCCATGCTATATATTTAGTTCATATTTAAAACATGCTTTTGAAAAATCTACTTACTTTATTGGAATTGCCCACGTACTCTTCAAAAACCACAACCAACCATCACCACCACAACCATCACAAAAACCTGTGTGTTTGTCCCAGGATAAATAAGAACATTGGAATGATTTCTAATTTTTTAAAAAAGAAAACATTATTATGCTTTAGTAAAATAAACTTTTACTTCCTAACTTCAAGTTGCTGACAAGCAGTAATATTTGTCACAGAAAATATTATACGCTTTCTCATGTTAAAAATGAAACATAAGAACCAAAGGAGTTTACTAAAGATAAACAGAATGTCAATATAAACCAAACATTTCTTTCAAGTTTCTGGCCTTCCTGGCCAGAGAAGCAACTTTACCCAGGGTATGAGAATTACTAAATAAAATCAACTAAAATTCTGGAAGAATAGCTTCTTGGAGATTTGGAGACCTCTAAGAGATGATATCACTATTTTATTTTTATAAAGGAATGTGTTTTCTGACCAGGTAGCCTCTATCTCAGTAAATCTCTAAGAATTCTCAACAAACTAATCAGTAATAATTCAGACATATTGCTCAATGGAGACTAAACTAACCTTGTGATAGACACTGTGACCACCATGTACACTTACTCTATCCAGCAAAGTTGCTTTATCTGTAACCCCCATCCCTCTGTTGCTCTTCCCCTCCTTCTCAGCTGTCTCTGTCTTCTCAGCATACAAGTTTTCTCAAGTCTCCTCCACATTAATAAAACAAATCACAGAACCCTCAATAACGTCTTTTGACTCTGTGACTCCCTCTCTAGCCCCCTTCGGTTGGTTCCACATACTTCTTTTGTGATCAGGCTTCCAGAATATGTCATTTACACTCTAGGTTCATTTTCTGTGATTAGCCCATCCCATTACATTTTGGTTTTGCTCCATCACACAATTAAAATTGCTCATTGGAGTCCTTTCCGCCTCCCATTTGGCGTTTTTCAGTAATTATCTTAGTTTATTTCCTGGAGTATTTGACATTGTTCCCAATGCCCTCACCCCCCAGACGCCTTTATCTTTCTTGGCTACTTGAACAACACTTTCTCTGGGTTTTCTTCCTGCTTCTTTCTCTGGTTGCTACTCCTTAAGTTTCCCGTAGCATATTTTAAATCTGCCTGCCTCTGAAAAATGTAAGAGTTTCACTTCCAAAGACTAGAGAGAAAAGGTGACTTTATACTGGAGAACCTGACAAACACTACCTTACCTTTAAGGCTAATATCCCCAGTGATGTCATATGGGTATCATATCCCTGGAATACTGTGAGGAGAAAGAGTGCTTTACCTTTGTGGAATATTCTTTCCAAAAACCCATAACCCCATCTAATGGTGAGAAAAATACATGAGGCAAACCCAAATTAGGAACATTCTACGAAAGACCTGGCCAGTACCCTTCAAAGGTGTTAAGATCATTTTTTTTAAAGGAAGATTGAGAAAATGTCAGAGACAAAAGAAGACTAAAGGGACATGTTAACTCAATGGAGTGTGGTATCCTGAAATTGAGCTTGGAACAGAAAAAGAACATTAATGGAAAGCTGGTGAAATCCAAAAAAAAGTCTAGAGTTTAGTTAATAGTAGTGCACTAATTTTGGTTTCTTAGACTTGGCGAATGTACCACAGTAATGTGAGATGGTAACATTAAGGGAAATCGATATTGGGCAAAGGGTATATTTGAAAATCTTTCTACTATCTTTACACATTTTTGGCAAATCTAAAATTATTTATTTTAAATCAAAGGTTTATTTTTTTTTAAAAAATGTAAGAATCTTAGGCTCCTATTACATTTTGATTGTGTATTTACATGTTCGTTATTTTAGATACTGAAGCCTGCAATAGGGTCATTTAAGGCTATTGGTAGCAGAAAGGCTAATCTGAGACAAAATACTTGGAGAAGCATTTCATGGGCTGGGGAGACTGAGAACAATTTATACTCAAAGCCAGAGGCAAAATGGGGTGTTAGAAGCTCAGAGTAATTCAAAGTCAGAGTGTGAACCAAAACGGGGAAATAAATACAAAGAGATAAATGCAATGGCTACGAAAGTCCTTGGGAATATTTTAGCTAGTATGACAGTAGGACTATCCTTTAAACATACTGTTACCTACTAGTTGAAATCTGTTTGACTGACTTAAAGCATCAGAAGAGTTGATGCCTTTTAGTTTATGCAGCATACTTTGCATATGTTATGAGTTCCTTTGTTAATCCTTGCAGCAACTTTGTGAGGTACTATTATGTAGTATTTCCACTTTGTAGATGAGCACACTGAGGTAAAGCAGCTAGCATAGAGCAACATGCCAAGAGACAGATTCTTGGCTTAAAACACTGCTAGTATCAGCTATGTTTTTTGTTATTGAATTTCTTTCTTTCTTTTTTTGTTTTTTTGTTTTTTTTTGAGACGGGGTCTCACCCTGTCACCCAGGCTGGAGTATAGCGGCGCCATCTCGGCAATCTTGGCTCACTGCAACCTTCGCCTCCTGGGTTCAAGCAATTCTCATGCCTCAGCCTCCGAGTAGCTGGGATTACAGGCGCCTGCCACCATGTCCGGCGAATTTCTGTATTTTTAGTAGAGAGGGGGTTTCAACATCTTGGCCAGGCTGGTCTTGAACTCCTGACCTCAGGTGATCCACCCACCTCGGCCTCCCAACGTGCTGGGATTACAGGTTTAAGCCACTGTGCCCAGCCATTGTTGAATTTCTTAAAAATTAAAAACGAACCTTCTTCAATTCATATAAAGGACATTTATCCTTCCACTCTTTGAAGTATTGTGATGTCTCTTCATCTTTAAGGTTTCTTTGTTTAACCTCACAGGTTTGGCTAAACCAAGACATATGACAAAAAGTGCTGCTGGATTCCAGGTCTTAATTTGCACTTTTGTGATGGAGTACTGGGTAGGACTTGACTGAGCTGATCAATTGCTTAAGACATCTGGAAGAACTACAGGAAATACAGAGTGGTGGAAGTCCGTTTTCATGTAGCCTCATGCTTTTTGGCGACATTCTTGTATTTCTCACCTTCCTTAGGACATTCTGCTAGGTTTTTTGTTGTTGGTTAAATCTCTCAGAGTAACAACTTTTATTTAAGAAATGTTCAACACAAGCTTAAAAGCAAAAATGCAACAGAAAGATCTTGTTTGTTCTTGTTGGAATGTTCCTTGAAAATTTCAAATAGTCCAAATGACCAAGTTTCTTTATATTCTTTAGACTTACCAGCTTCTCCAGGTAATATATTTATTTCTTCATAAACAAGGCATGGTTTAGAAGATTAGAATTTGGGCTTCCTAAATTCATTATAAATCTTTCTTCTAAGAAGTTTTAGCATTTTTATAATTAAGTTAACTTCAACATAACTTAAATTCTACAGTGTAAACCCATGCGAAGTTTTCTCTCCTGGACTTAAGAAACATCATTTGGGATGACTTTTACTGCTTCAGGTATTTTTGATCACCTGCATGTTAACACCTAAATGGAAGACAGTGGTTTCTGTTCACACACCAACTGGAAAAACAAAACATAGAAAAAATGATAAAAAACAGCATAGGTTACATGTCTGATAACAGATAGCCATAGCAAGAACTACAGAAATTTAGAGGAGAAAGTGTGCCTTAGGAGTAGTCAGGAGAAATTTAGTGAGAAAAAAGAAAACAAAACAGTGGGGTAAGTAGAGACTTAAAGACTGAAGGGTCTGGAAAACAGCATTAAGTGAGGATTGATTTAGTGGACTGGAGGAAGAACTAACTAAACTCCATACTGAGTATATTAGTCTGTTTTCACACTGTTGTAAAGAAATACCCGAGACTGGGTAATTTATAAAGGAAAGAGGTTTAATTGGCTGACAGCTCCACATAGCTGGAGAAGCCTTAGGAAAAACTTACAATCATGGCAGAAGGCAAAGAAGCAGCAAGTACCTTCTTCACAAGGCAGTAGGAAAGCAAGAACAGGAAAAACTGCCACTTAAATAAAACCATCAGATCTTGTAAGAACTCACAATCACAAGGACAGCATGGGGTTAAAACCGCTCCATGATCCAATCACCTCCCACCAGATCCCTCCCTCAACACCTGGGGATTACATTTTGAGATAAAATTTGGGGGACACAGAGCCAAACCATATCACTGATAGAGAGCAAGAATAAAATGATCTCTCTCTCAGGAAGAATCATTAAGAAATTGTTCCTGTGAGGACAGTGACAGATAAGAGAGCATACATCTGAAATTGTGGGAGAATTTGTATGTCAGGATGTCTGTGACCCCTGTGTCAGAGACCCTTTCAGATCTCTGTGGCTTCTTCCTCAGCCATTAAGTGGATAAATAGCGACACTCTTGTCTGTCATTTATCATCTCTTACCCTAAAGCTTCAGGATCTTGCTCATAAGGCACAGGAAAAGCCTTCTTACATTATGCAAGACCCAGACAGACAGACTACCAGGAAAGATGTTCTTTTCAGTGTGCAATGAGGCCTTTGCCCTTCTAAGTGTGATTTACACAAGTGCAAGGAAATTGTTCTCTGAACCAGTAAATGAAGAGGGGATTATAAGAATATCTATTCCTCTTTTATTTCTTTGTTCTCATTGAAGGATTATACTGCTTTACAAAACTGATGTAATTTTCATAGGATATAAAATGATCTATGAAACTCACAGAGACCAAAAAGTATCTGATTTGTATTCAAGCTCTGAATGAAAGCTCTTCTTTTACAAGTGACAATATAAACAAAAACTCTAGTTCTTCTGGCATTTCTTGCTTGGAATTATCCAGGAATTCAAGTCCCTTTTGAGAATAATAGCATTTTGGTGTTTGATGTTATTTCATTTTGAAGAACTCAAAGGCTTTTATGTTTCACAAGTTTTTTTTTAACAAATGTGTTATTAGAATTTTCACATTTTATTTTATAATGTACATTAGAATTTCATAAAATGTACAATTTTAAAAATTTCTAATTATTTAACTAATGGTCTTGAAAGATAAACTTGACTTCCTATCATTAAGTGAGGCGGATAGATACGTTGCCGTGCCTCCAATTCAAATTAATTGAGTCAGTCTAGATTTTATGATGTTAGACCAGTTAGATATGAGAACTCCCTAGGTATTGGGTACTGGCAACAGAAAGGTAATAAGAGCATACATATCATTATGAATCAAGACATTTTGGAGGTAAATTTTCAGATAACCAACTTAAGCCTTTCTGAAGGGAAATTAAGTGTTGGATGCCTTTAATGAGAGCTCCAGATCTCAGAACACTTCATGCATTATTTTATGAAATATTCAAGTTAATTCTCTGAGTTTTTCTTAAAGAGAATCCATGTAGATTGAGGTACATGAAATGAAAGAACCATTGAAAAGTTTGTAGTTTTCAAATAAGCATAAAATAAAAATATGAGTCAATGTATTTTTCCAAGATTTAAAATTAATTTTCATAAAATTTTTCAGAGTGCCCAAGTAAAGAGGAGAAAACACTTCTGGTTTTTGAACTATCTGAAATTCAACTGGAATGAAAACATTTCAGATTTAATGCAATCAAACCCTGGCACAGTTCTTTGCCTGGGTAAAATGGGAAATATTAATAAACATAAAATTAGAGAACAAGTATTTAAACTACCCCTGAGTGAGCCATAGTTATTTTATTTAATAGAAAATTTTTGTCTCCTTTCTTTTATCTTTTGCCGAAGGAATGCCAAAACCATTTGGGGATGTTTATTGAAGTAACAAGAAATAAGCAAAAAGGGATAAGAAAATAGGGAGACAAAGAAAAATATCTGATCTTCAATGTGCAAGTCTGTTGGGAAAATTACATTTTTCATTTTGCCAAGTATTTGTTGAGGTTCAAGTAAGTAGCAGGATAGAAGTTTTTTCTTGTAAAGAATTGGCATTCATATCTTACAAAAATTAAAATGTTGAAGTCCCATTATAGATTTTCATTCATAGTGCATTTTTCCTTTGTAGTGCTTAGTACAGTTATTAAACATTTATTTGTGTGTGCTTTTGCTAAGCTCTGAATTCCCTGAGGGAAAGACTAGAAAGGATCTCTGGTCCTTTGCTTACTTTCTATGACTTAGCACAATGGCTGACACCTAATGGAACACAGTAAAGAGTCATTGCATGAATGAATGATGCAAATGAAATGAAAAACTGAATCCACAGGGAAAACTAAGAGGACATTTGATTATTTTAGTCATTATGAGAGGCCGGTTTTGTGGGAACAAGTGGAGTACATATATGAGAACAAAGAGAAGCTCTTTATTCAGAGCTTGCAAAAGCATCAGCCACTATCAGTTGCATTTGTCACAGAGAAAGGGGCATGCAGAGGAGTGGGAAATCTTTATAGTGAATAAAAGGGAAGGCTTCAGGTGTGCCCAGTTGGAGGTGTTAACATGAGGCAGCTGTAGGGGCTACCCAGAAGCAGCTTCTCTTCTCTAGTTGGTTTGGGGAGTATATTTGGCTTTCTCCGCTTGGTCCTGAGTTGGGAGAGAGGGCAAAAATTATGAAAACTGACAGTCATTGACGAAGTCCTGACCAGTCTAGGGCTATTGTTGCCGAGGTTGTGTTTTGACTTCTCTGGCTGGTTGCTTGCTGCCAGAAGTTATGGGTCAGGGTTCTGCTGTCATTTATGGTCTGGCCATTGTCCATTTGTATAGTCAATTTCTGTTTAGTGATTTAGGGCCTCATGTGATTTTTCCCCACAAATTTTATCTCCAGTACCATATAAAGGTGGGTACTTGATAAATATGTGTGGGATGGTGAAGAATGGGAAGAGAAAAGGGCTGAAGTCCTCTTTCTGTCTGCTGTAGAGACTGTACCATCTAGTGAAATAGCCACTAGCCAAATGTAGCTGGTAGGCACTGGAAATGTCACCAGTCTGAATTGATATATAGTGCAAGTATAAAACACATACCTAATGTCCAGGATTTGAAATGAATGAAATAATGTAAAATATCCCATCAGTAATTTAAAAAGACATTTTCTACATGTTGAAATAATATTTTGGACATATTGGGATAAATAAATACATCATTAAAATTAATTTCATTGTTTATTTTTACATTAAAACTGTGGTTACTAGGAAATCTAAGATTATATATGTGGTTGGGATTATATTTCTACTAGACAGGGTTGACCCAAGGTGACCTTTTTGTATATAAGTTTCCTCTTCAATGAAATAAGACAAATACATTGTATGATTTGTTCCTTATTCATTGCTTCAACATGAGTATTTAAAATGGCTGGAAACAAATTTGTGCATTAGTTTATTCATTCATCAGAGTATTTTTTGAACTTACTGTGTGCCAAACAATAAGCTAGCAGTTGCTCACTCTTGTATAGTTCCCAATCATTGCATTTGCCAACTTGGGGAGACAGAAAATTTAAATGGTGATTTGCTTAATAGGTGTAGGAAACTACTTAAGTCCAAGAAAATTTCATGAGCAAACACTCATGCAGCCTAATGCTCACAATTATATATCAATAATGTTATAATTAACTTTTCTAAAAAATAAAACCAGCACCAAAAATATCTAAAAATTCACTGCAGGAAGATCTTTGTTTACACATTTTCATGAACCAAGACCTATTTCAGCTGTGATTTTTTCCCCACTTGTAAAAGCTGTCTGACCTTGGTAAGCCCCAGAACCCTATGGGAATCACAGTCCCCTCCCCCATAAACTGGGTTTATCTCATGAAATTGTTCTGAGGCTCAAACGTGATAATGTGTGTGAAAAACCAATATAAATATGAAGGCTAATTATGGTTATTATTAGAAACAATTATGGTCATTAGGTTAAAATGAGGGTACTGGGAAAAAGAGCAGTTTGGTGACCCACAGAATAAATTTTAGCTTGTGTAGATTCCTGTAGAACTAGAAGAAGCTAAATAAAGAAGCCTAAAAATGCAAAGCATAATACATGATAAAAATCTAACCCTTTGCATACTTCTAAATCATTTTTTTAAACTGTCTTCATCATCGAAGTGAACTAATGTATGACAGAAAGCTCCCAGGAAGAAACTGCTTCAGGGCTGCATTTTTGATTAAAGGTATGGCCTAAAGCCTTATTCTTTACAGGAATCAACATGAAAAAAGAAAATCATTGCTCCGTATGAACTCTGGTGGCCTTTTGACAAATTTTGGCTCTTTCTCCTCACCTAGCCAGATTAAGATAACATCTCCAGCTGTAACACTGGATTACAAAAAGGTAGATGCAAATGACTAGTCCTGGGCTATATGAAAAAGATAACCTCCTTCCAGGCCTCCATAGTTCAGTATGGTAGCCGCAAGTTATGTGTGGCTGTTGCACACTTGATATGTGGTTAGTCTGCACTGTGATGTGTAGTAAGTCTAAAGTACACACCAAATTTTAAAGACTTAGCATGAAAAAAAGGAACACAAAATATTTCACTATTTTTTTATGATGATTACAAATTGAACTAATAATATTTTGGATGTACTGAGTTAAGTAAAATATATTATTAAAATTAATTTCACCTTTATTTCTACTTTTAGGAATGTAGCTACTAGAAAATTTAAAATTACATATGTGCTTTGCATTTGTGGCCCACATGGTATTTCCATTGAATAGAGCTCCCCAAGATCTTTCCTAGTGTGTTTCAAAGGCGCAAGTCCTTGCCTTGATGGATTTTTGGATTTATCCGTTTGGCAACTAAGATGCCAAAACATGTATCAAGGTTGGTTACCTGGAAAATAAGAAGCCAATCATTCTTTCCTCCTGTTCTAATATGTTTTCTTCATTCTTTCCCCTACCCTTGGTTGGAGAGAAGACAAACTTTGATTTAAAATGACTTGAGCAAAGTTCTCATAAAAATTCTTTCAGTTAATGAATAGATGGCAACTATAAGATGAGTTTTCTTTGCAGGTCAGCGGCTTTCCGTTTAGTTTGAGGTCACCTGCCTCTGTTCATGTGTGCAATAGGCATGATTTATTAGTACTTTTCAGGGACTCATTTTCTCTTTCACTAGACATTTCATTTAAGTACCTTGTCTGACCACAAATTTGTACCAAGAAGGAAGTCCCATGACAAAAACCAGTTTAAACACCCTTTTCTTGCCTGTGTGCCCCCTAGCCCTTATGAGGAAAAAGAAAGTCAAAGAGAAGCAGAGATTTATGGGATCACATTTAAAAGTCAACAGAAAGAAGAAAGATGTTCAAGATGATTTAGAATTTCTGTAAGTGAAATTCTTTATTTTCAAAGTTTTGTACTCACACATGCCTGGAATGGCAGTAGGCACTGGTCATGCAGGCAAAAATCCCTTCCCTCATTCAATTTATGTTGTCATGTGAAGAGATGGGTGATAAACAAAGTGTTAAAGCATAATTTTCAAGAAGGTTTTATAATGATTCCTTGCAAATATAAAATGGATACATATCAAATAATATCAAAGACTATATTCAACTCGTTAATTAACAAGGGAACGAGTAAGATTTAAAAACAGGTTTAAATATCTTTGGAGAAGTTAGGTATTTGCAGTTAATGTTAGGATAAATTTGTTGGGTTAGACATAAAACTAGTTAATGACCAACAGGGACATAAATCATAACCATAAACCATAAACCGTTAAGCCAACTGTTAATCATGTGTATTCTCTTCATCTTTCTGTATGCTTATGTAAAAATTCGTAACCATATACACAGTTTTAAAATGGAATCATATTCTAGATTTTAAGCAGAGTAATAACGTTCAGCTTTTACTTAGTACTTTATGGATATCTTTCCTGGGCCACATGGAGGGCTGGACAGAGTGAACACATCTCTCAGTCAGTGAGGAGCTTGTGCCATCTCCTACCAGCTCAAAGGAGCTGACTGTCAACATGTCCTTCCACGTCTGCATTTAGTGACATCATGTTGGTAGCTCGAAACTGGCCATTGTGGGAATATTTATTTATACTCTGGAAATTGTCCTATGCTGTAAAGCAGGCCCCCTTTCTCAAGAGCTGGTCATTAAGCACCTACCATCACACCTGGCCAAGACAACCTCACAGTCCCCTCAGCTTAACTAAACTGTAGATAGTCTTCCTGATTATAGGCCCCTCTTGGATTCTTAGGGCATTTACTTTAGAAAAATTTCTGTTGAAAATTCTTTCTCTGCCCCTTTGAAATATTCTCTCAGGGTCTTGCTAGTTACACAACCCAGGACTGTTTTTCTCAAGGTTCTGGGAACCATCCATTTTAGATGTAATCATCAAGGAAAATAGTGCCCTTATCTCTAAGTCTCTGTGGTAGAGTAGGAGCCTAACTCGGATAAGCACCAATTAGCAAGTACAGATGGCTTCATCACATTGACCAACCTCCCTTCTAATGTCTTGCAGTACCTTTTCCCTGGCTCAGCCCAATGCTTAAAATCTGTCATTCGTTTTGTTTCAGTTGAGTTAAATTGAATCTCTCTCCACTACTGCAATAGTCTTGAATAAAGTGTTCCCTGATTGTTTTAACTGGTACAAATTTTCTTTGACATACCACTGTCTATAATCCATATGCCTTAAGGGTGATACCATGTGCCCAGCCTCACAGGATCTTAGATGCTATGTGCTATAGCATCTAAATAATGGTAGATTACCATTGCTTCTACTCACAGGACAAAAGACAAGTATCATGAAAACCATGACCAGACAGACTCCTTGTAGGAAAGGGGTCAGGCCAATCAATGTCAGGTAGGTCTATAAAATCTCTCTAAACAGAGGGCTAATGACCCCAGAGTCCTGTTCTAGTGGACTTACGGGAATGCTTGAAAAACCAAGCAGTAGAGTCAATGCAGATTTAAAGGTGTGTGAGATCAAATTTGGGGGGCCTTGGGGAGGCTGTTCTTTGGTGAATAGAACCTGTGTTGAAGAGATTTATTGAGATATGTGACTGAATGAAGGATGGTGGAGATGGCATCAGTTAAATAAGTAGCATGTAACTTAGCAGGACATTTGGAATACCATAAATGGATATCAAACTCATCAAGAAATAGCTGCAGGCTGGACGCAGTGGCTCACGCCTGTAATCCCAGTACTTTGGGAGGTCGAGGCAGGCGAATCACAAGGTCAAGAGATTGAGACCATCCTGGCCAACATGGTGAAACCCTGTCTCTGCTAAAAATACAAAAAATTAGCTGGGTGTGGTGGTGTGCACCTGTAGTCCCAGCTACTCCAGAGGCTGAGGCAGGAGAATCACTTGAACCCGGAGGCAGAGGTTGCAGTGAGCCAAGATTGCACCACTGCACTTCAGCCTGGCGACAGAGCAAGACTCCATCTGAAAGTCTCAAAAAAAAAAAAAAAAAAAGAAAAGAAAAAGAAATAACTGCAATATATTCGAGCAGTATGAATGACACATAACCTATTCAACCAGTCCCTTCTTGATGGGCATTCAGGGGTGGTTTAAAGTTCTTGGAATTGCAACTTTGCAACAAACATCTTTGTATAGATATTCTTGTGTCATAGTGCCTTTATTTCTGCAAGAGAGATTCTTAAAAGAGAGAAGGCGAAATCAAAGGACAAAAAATTAAAAAGATTTTAAATTTCTATAGTTATTGAAATAGTAGATTGCATTCTAAAATTAATATTTTGTAAACTTACCAGCAAAATGTAAGTGTTTAGCAGTGTATACAACTTCTGTTTATGTGCATATTCTTGAATACTGGATGATACTGCTTTCTTAAAACCTTTGCCAATATATTGGGGGAAAATTATATTTTCTTGGATTATGAATTTGCATCAGTACTACCACTTGGATCAGTGATAACAAGTGAAGTTGAATGTATTTTTAGTTTAGATTTTTTTCTTGTGAGACTTGTCTTTCGTATCCATTGCCCATTTTTCTATTGGCTTGTGCCTTTTCCTTATCAACTTGAAGACATGATTTTTATGGTATGTTTCATAGTATATTTTCTACTTTTATAGATAACATTATATTTTGTATTTGTCTGTTATATGGGGCAGTCTTTTCTGAGTTCATCATTTATCTTTTGACTTTATTTATGGTCCAATTTTTATGTATGTGCAAGTGTGTGTCTCTTTTCATTTGACTTCCTGGTGTTTTATCTCATTTCTGAAAGTCTCCTCCTCATCTCAAATTTATCAATATATTTTTTAACGCCTCGTGATATTTTTAAATTTTTAATATTTAAACCTTTAACCCTTTAGCATTTATTTTTTGTTTTAAAGCCAAATAGTTTCAAACAGAACATAAAACTTCCTTTTAGGGCAGGGATTTATTACTTTGAAAAGGCACATTTAAACATTTTTAATAATTATTAAATTAATATGTGTTCATTGTGGCACTTTTGGAAAATACGTACAAATGCTGTCGGAACTACGTCCGTGACTTTTAGCATTAACTAACAGCACGTACTTAATGCTATTTAGTTAGTTAGCTAACTCACTAATAACATTTTGATGCATCCCTTTTACTCTTGGTGCATGTTACCATGTATGTTGAAAAGTGAGGTCATACTGCATAAGTAGTTTTGTATCCTACTTTTTAATGTAATATTTGTAGGTGTATCACAAAATAAAATAATATCTGGAAATATGGGTGCATAACATCCTGTTATTTGAACACATCATATTTGATATCAGCTTTGGTTCAAATGCTTTCAGTTGCCAACCATAGCAAACCCAAATATAAATGACCTAAACAATAAAGGCAATTACTGTTTTCCATAACAAAAAATTCCAACAATGCTACTGTAAATGCCAGTTTGCAAACTATTTGATACCAACCAGTGATAAGCTAAGTAGCCTGCTCCATAATGGAAAGCAAAAAGACACCCTTAGTTTAGTAGATAAGTAAACACTATTTGGTAAACTTTTTTCTTTGGTAACAAGACTTCCTCAGTGAAGGAAATGGTACACTGCTTTATGCCTAGCATATGATATCTCACTGAGGCCTATTAAAGTTCACAACAGCTACTATTACATGGATTACACTTTGAGAAGCACAGGTCTAGAAAAAGGTTTGGTAGTTGCAAGCTTTCTAGATCCTGCAGCTCCACACCATCCAGTACTTAGATTCTTGGATCTTTTTGCACTGCCATTTTCAGCCTGTTGGCTTGTACCCTTAGACAGGTTTCTCTCAAACTCTCAAGCCGACTTTAGCATATGCAGATGGAAAACTCCAGAGGCAAAAAGAAAGCATCTTTTGTGTTATTTTTTAAGAGCAAGAAGTATATCAAGCAAACACACTCTCAGGTTTCATTGACCAAAATTGTATCACGTGCCTGTGCCTAAACCTATCACTGACAAGGAGAGTGGTATTACATCAGTTATAATTCACCCCTCAGGGTAGAGAAATTCTGTCTCCCTGCAAGCACATTACCACTAAACTGCACTAACATTTGCTAATAGTTAATAAATGATGGGGCTTCTGCACGTGGGGAATAATACTACCTGCCTTAAAGGGTTACTGTAGGAAACCCAATGGAATAATGTATGTAGAGCAGTTAGCAGAGTCTGGCTTTTAATACATGCTCCACAAATGTTAGCTATTGATTTCATTAGTGTTATTTTTAATTGTGCTTTTTTATTGTAGTTTTGCTTGGAAAATTCTTCCTTTTCTACCATAAAAGTAGACAGTTATTCAGCAATATTTTCCCGTTTTCTTGTGTGTTTTGAAATTTTTTATTGTGATTTTATACTTAGTGAGATTCACTCTGTGGAAGCCCTGGGAAGCCTAGGTTGAGAATGGCTTTCCCCAAAAAGGACCAGGATTTGCCTCTTCTACATGCCCTAGGGTACAATCACCTGGGAAATATGAGGTAATGCCCCTGCTTGGGGTGGCTGGTCCCACTGAGGGAGTGTACATTGTAATTCCACACTTGAATGAGGGCTAGTCTCTGAGGGTATAGCTGATGGAGGGTTCCCACATTTGTGGGAATCTCAATCTCATATCTTCACCTCGTGCCTTGACCCTGATCCTGCTGAGGCCATTAAAACCCCAAATAGTGTTTCATGGAAGATATGACTTCAGTCCCTGATTTATACTATGATGAAGAGTCCTCCCCATTCCCTCTATTGCCTCATAGTTTTGTAGTGGGAGAGCTTTTGTGAGATACATAGTCATTTACGCTGGCACAAATGGGTGCTATCCATCTATTGTATAGGCCTAATACTTCTTTCAGTAATTTCCTTCTTTACAACTTTGCAATTTATCTGATATATTTTAGCATATGGTATGAGGTAATAATTTCATTTGATGTATTTTTTCCAAACAGTTATCTGTTGAAGTAGAACCACTTATCATTTCTGATATGTCATATGCTAAACTATATTCTGTTAAGCCTTATCTACTGCTATATTTGACAGCAAGTAACACACTTAAAATATTTTCTAAATTGTGGCTTGATAATATTTTTACTATCTATTAATGAATTTTTTTCAAAACTTTGCTTTTCTCACTCATTTATTCCTCCAGGTATATTTTAGACTTTGTTCAGAATTATATATTAAAACATAAATTAATTTCAAAATAATTGATATCTTCATAATATTTATTCCAGAATTATGTTAGGACTGTATTTATTCAAGCTTATTTAAGCTAAGTAATTAATCTAGAGATAATTTTTTTAGATCGCTTAACTCAAGTAACCAGAGTGGTAGAGAAATTTTGGAAGGATATAGAATGGTAGTAACCACCTTATGGGTGTGAGGTGATATCTTGTGTTTTTGACTTGCATTTCTTTCATAATTAACGATGTTGAGCACATTTTCATATGTCTGTTGGCCATTTGTATGTCTTATTTTCAGAAATGTCTATTCAAGTACTTTGCCCAGTTTTTAAATCAAGTTTGATTTTGCTATAGACTTGTATGAGTTTCTTATATATTTTGGGTATTAACCCCTTATCAGAATAGGGTTTGCAAACATATTTTTTCCCATGCTGTAGGGTTTCTTTTCATTTTGTCATTTCCTTTGCTGTGCAGAAGCTTTTTATTTGAAGTAGTCCCAGTTGTTTGTTTTTGCTTTTGTTGCCTGTGCTTTTGTTGCCATATCCAAAAAATCATTGCCAAGGACAATGTAAAGGAGTTTTTCTCCTATATATTTTTTTCTAGGAGTTTTATGGTTTCAGATCTTACAGTGAAGTCCTTATTCCATTTCAAGTTAATTTTTATATATGGTGTAAAACAAGGGTCCAAAAACAGTTTACAATTTTCTCAAAAAATTAAAAATAGAACTGTCATACCATCCAGCAATCCCACTGCTAGGTATATATCTAAAGGCTTTGACATAAGTATCTTGAAGAGATATTGGTGTCCCCATGTTCATTGCAGCATTATTCATGGTAACCAAGATATGGTGACAACCTAAGTGTCTGTGGACAAATGGATGGATAAAGAAAAAGTTTCTCTCTCTCTCTCTCTCTCTCTCTCTCTCTCTCTCTCTGGCTTAGTCTTTTTGTGCTGCTATAACAAAACGCCAGATACTGAATAATTTATAAAGAACAGAAATGTATTTTTCACAGTTCTGGAGGCTGAGAAGTTCAAGATCAAGGCACTGATGATTTTCGTGTCTTACAAGGGTCCTATTTGCTGCTTCCAAGATGACACCTTGTTGCTGCATTCTCCAAAGGGAACAAATGATGTGTCCTTACATGGTGGAAGGCTAAAGGGCAAAGGGCCTAAATAGTTCCCTTCAGTCCTTTTACAAGACACTGACCCACTTCTGAGGGCAGAGCCCTCTTGATTTTATTACTTGCCAAAAGGCCTCACCTCTTAATGCCACCAAAATGGGGATTAAGTCTGAACATGAATTTTGGTGGGGACATATTCAAACCATAGACAGACAGACAGACACACAAAATATTATTCAACCATAAAAAGAAGGAAAATCTGCCATTTGCAAAAACATGAATGAACCTAGAAGACATTATGCTAAGTGAAATAAGGCAGACACAGAAAAATAAATACTGTGCGATCTCATTTACATGTGAAATCTGAAAAAGTTGAAATTATAGAAACCGAAAACAGTGGTTGCCAACAGCTGGGAGTAGGGATGGGGGGAATAGGAAGACAGTGATCAAAGGGTACAAATAGTCAGTTATAAATGAACAGGTTCTGGGATCTAATGTACAGCAGGAGTGGTCATGGATGTGTGTATTAATTTGATTGTAGTAATCATTATAAAGTGTGTATATACATCAAATTGTACACCTTTCATATAGTCAATCTTTGTTAACATTTAAAAATAAAAAACCTTAAAAATGACTATATAGTGGGTTTTCTGCATTTGCTAGTAAAGTGTTATTTTTTTGATTGGGTGGTAGAGAAAAAAGAGAAAGAGAGAAGGAGAAACAGGGAAAGGTAATTATATTGAAGGTAGGTTGTTATGTCAGAATTGGTTGATAGCTTCTAAGTTCTACTTTGACTATCAGTTCCAAGTTTTAGTCCCATCAAATTCTCATAAAAGTAAGTTTATAAATAATACATTTGACTTATACATATTATAGTCTCTTCTTTTCCCTCTCATTCTCTTTGGAGAAGAAGAACTGTGAAAACGTCTGAGCAATCATAAATCTGCTTAGCTGGCCCTGGAATAGTCAGTCATGAATGCCCGTTACTACCAGGATTTTAATACTCAGTGTAATGAGCCAGTGAGACTTCTTTAGTAGACCACCAATGACAGGGGTCTTTATAAGGAGCACAGGCTTTTGGTCTAGTGATCCAATTATAAATTTGACAGGGGTCTTTATAACGGCACAGGCTTTTGGTCTAATGATCCATATTAACAAGGACCTTCTGGTAGTTAATATGACCTAAGTTATTTTTTGGAAAAGGGATTGTGTGGATGGTCCTGATTGTTAACTCATGAATGAAGGTCGTAGGGCCCCTTTGTTGAGCTCATGGTCCTTCCTAGGCTGACTAGGAGCTTTCAGAAATACCATGTACCCATCCTGTTGTTGCTTTAGTCTCCAGACAGGAAACATGAGGCTGTCGATGTTTCTTCACTTTATTCTAGAAGGTCAGCTGTGGTTGCTAAATGCCTCTGTTGTGCATTGGAGGTTCTTCTATGATCCTCTGCTATGTTTGATGTTAAAGGGAATATATATTGCTCTGTTAATTGTATGACACAAGAGATCTGAAAGTTGTTCCGAGCTCTAGTCCACACTGGCCTTGTCTGGTAACTAACTCTTGCTTCTTTGTATTAAGGTAGCAAGACCCTTAAGACAGATTTTCCAGAAGAAAGAAAACATGTTTATCTTACTATACTAGAGAGTAAGAAGAAAAGCAGAATCAACCTGGATGCCCCTTTTTGCTATTTAGATTTTGACAGTTCTTTAAAACCCATTTTATGTGCTCAGCTCTGTGACATTTTTCCCAACTACCCTACTGTCTGTATCTGTTTTCCTCTGACTCTTGCAGCACATAGCTCTATGGCTTCAGCGGGAGCAGGAGTCATATTTGATCCTGATTATTTATGGATTTTGTATTTGTAAATGGTTACTTACTAAAGTTTATTTGTAATGCTAAAATCAATACCCAAGGTGCTCTTGTGGCCATTAATGAAGATGTGCAGAGTGGCAAAATATTTGAGCCTCCTGAGATGCATGTTCCCAGGTAAGGTCAAACAAGGACATGCTCTTGCCTTCTTGTTTCTGCTCTCATACTATAGACAAGGGTCCCCTTCCTGCTCTATTTAGTAACATGTGTTTTGAATTTTTATGGTTTTGTTGTTGATTTAATTGCTGAAAATGGCTTTCAAATGTAGTGAAGATGCATTGTCTTCACTTGAACTTAGTGTTCCTAAGCTCAAGAAGGCTGCGAGATTACTTACTGAGAAAATACTTTCATTGGGTTGGGTGTGGTGGCTCACTCCTGTAATCCCATAATCTCAGCACTTTGGGAGGCTGAGGTGAGTGGATCACCTGAGGTCAGGAGTTCGAGACCAGCCTGGCCAACATAATACAAAAATTAGCCAGGTGTAGTGGCGGATATCTGTAATCCCAGCCACTTGGGAGGCTGAGGCAGGAGAATCACTTGAACCCAGAAGGCAGAGGTTGCAGTGAACTGAGATTGCACCACTGCACTGTAGCCTGGGCAACAAGAGTGAGACTCCATCTCAAAAAGAAAAAAAAAAGAAAATACGTTTATTAGATAAGCTTTGTTTAGGCATGAGTTATCGTGCTGTTGGCCATGAGTTCAGTGTTAATGAATTAGCAATATATCTTAAGTGTCTTTAAACAGAAACACACATAAAACAAGGTTATGTACTGATCATTTGATTCAAATGTTGTAACCAAAGGCTCTCAGGAACCTAGCCCTATATTTCCCTTAGGAGCAATGGTTCAGTATTTGCTAATTCAGTGTCTGTGGTGACTGATAAGATATAATTACTGTGAAGAATGGCAATTGACTGCATGCTGTTTTTATAGTTCCAAGGCCTAGGGAATGGTAAATCTCAATATATGTTTATTTCACGAAATAGTCAGTGCCCACCAAATATTTGCCAAGTGAATATAAGCCAGGAATGTGGTAGGAGGTGCAGAGCAGGGAAGACATTATGCTAGGCCAGGGTCTTGGGGGTCTGTCTGTTGGTCAGGGCAGTTACCATGAGTGGGGAAGGCCCATTCCAATGAGCCAAAGTGAATCCTCTAGAGTGAAGCAAGGAACCAACTTGTAAACACTCAGGACCCTGTGTGGTGACCTGGAAATGGCTCTGGAATGAATGGGCCAGGTTCCTATTGGCATTTGCCACTATTTCTTTTCTTTTCTTTTTTTTTGACGGAGTCTTGCTCTGTCACCAGACTGGAGTGCAGTGGCACTATCTCGGCTCACTGCAATCTCTGCCTCCTGGGTTTAAGCAATTCTCCTGCCTCAGCCTCCCTAGTAGCTGGGATTACAGGTGTGCACCACCACACCCAGCTAATTTTTGTATTTTTAGTAGAGACAAGGTTTCATCATGTTGGCCAGGATGGTCTCAGTCTCCTGACCTTGTGATCCGCCTGCCTCAGCCTTCCAAAGTGCTGGGATTACAGGCGTGAGCCACCATACCTGGCCAGCATTTGCACTATTTCAGTGTATCATGTGGAGAAAGTGATTTTATCTCTCTTGACCTCAGTTTCATCATATGCAAACTGGGGCAACTGGGCTAGTTTAATGTTGAAGGCTTAGTGAACTTAGGATGTGAAAAGAGGAAGCTGGCAGTTCCTGGGCTGCAACAAAAGCTTAAATGGCATATCATCTTCTTTTCACAAAGCCCAAATGCAGAAATACAAATAATTACAGGAGTTTCAGTGTCTGAATTCTGCCTTCAATTTATTGCCACCTTGTTCAGCCAATCTCATGGACAGTTCTGCAAAGCATGTGCTCTCTCATCATACCTTTTGACATAGAAAGGGCACAGATGTCTTTGTATCATCTGAGTGGGGCTTTATGTCACAGTCATCTTAAAGTTTGTAGTTCAGGTTGAATGAGATATTTTCAAAGCTCAGTCTGTATTCCCAAAACAGCAATAAATCACTCAGAAAGTTATGTGCTCATTTGCACATAGCTTCAAATTATTGATTTAGCCAGCTGAGGGCACACATTATGGTTTCTTAGCATATGATTTTTTATTTCTGGTGTTCTGATCATCCAGTAATTAGTGGATACAGATGAAATTACATGCTGCTGCCATTGCCTCAGATGGTCAGGTTTTCAGGATGCCAACTCCCAGCTCCTTTGGAGTTGACATAAATATTATGGAAGCAAAAAATTATAGTCATTTGCAGGGAAATCATGTGTTTAATTGCCAGGTGAAGCAGAGGAAAAATAGCAGAAGCACGCATCATGTATCAGTTAATGTGAGTGCATTATTGCATGTTGCAAAGGGGTCTAGAAGGACTTTTCAATAGCAGAATGAAAACAAAACTATTCTTAAAAAAATGCCATCTGTGAAGCCTCTAGATATGTCTGCCTGGCTCATTTCCTTTTAAAAATATTCCCTGCATTCCAAGAGATGTTAATAATGAATGAAAATAACCATGGGGTAAACATGAACCCTGGCTGATGGAGTGGAACTTAATGTAAGGAGTTAATGTTGAAATAAACATGGAAAGGAGTATCCCGCAGATACATTTTGTGCAGATATTTCAATGTTTGCTGTAGATGGCACTTTAACACAACAGAAGACTGCTCGGATCCTAAACATGGATGGGTTATTTTGATAATTTCAGATGCAGAATTTACTTAAACATTTATTTCTAAACAAATATTATTTGTAAAAACTGCACAAAAATACAGAGAGATAATATTTCCAAGTTGCATTAATTTTTGGCCTCCTATTTTAATTTAATCTTAATTTTAATTCACTTTTTTGTTATTTGGTAGACCTGTCATTTTGGGAAAGATAGTTGATAATTGATAAGGTTTTATAGGAGGCCAAAAATCAAGGTAACTTGGAAATATTGCTATCATATTTCTGTATTAGGTAGACAACTAATCACCACAGAAAACTTACCTAATCATATGTCACATATCTTCCTCTATTTAAATTATGCTTAAAATCAGAGGCTTTATCTATTATTCTATATTATTATAAAAACAAAGGTAAAGCTCTCATAGGTTCTATGTGGTACACTGTGATCAGCAGAGTGTATCAGTCAAGGACAAGAACTCTGTATTCAGATTTTCTGGTTTGATTCCCTGTCTGCCATTGCCAATATGTGTCCTTGGGCAAGTTTTACATTTATATATAACTCAGCTTCATCACCTGTAAAATGGAGATGCTATCAGTATCTACCTCATATGCTGTTATGAGAATTAAATGAGACAATTCACATAAAGCAATTAGTCTGATACCTGGCATATATTAAGGGCTTAATATATGTAAGTAGCAAACTGCAAACACTAGTATTCAACCAGAAGCTAAGTGGGGCACTCTCTGTTATATGACAATCTTTAGGCGAGATGATGAAAAAAGCTATTACTTTATGACAGTCTATTATAATATTACCTGTATAATATTCTTTATTCTAATTGTACTATTATAATAGTTCATAATATAATAGATATGTATTAGGAGGGGCTATTCTATGTCAACTACTGACATAATTTTTCTGAAAAGAAGACATATAAATTAAAATTACAATGAGATGATTTTTTACCTATCAGAATTGCAAAATATAAAAAGATTAATAGTGTTGTTGATACAAATTCTATAAGTTCAATTCAATGGAACCTATAGGACCTATAAAAAATGAGGAATGCGGGGCCGGGCGCGGTGGCTCAAGCCTGTAATCCCAGCACTTTGGGAGGCCGAGACGGGCGGATCACGAGGTCAGGAGATCGAGACCATCCTGGCTAACACGGTGAAACCCCGTCTCTACTACAAAATACAAAAATCTAGCTGGGCGAGGTGGCGGGCGCCTGTAGTCCCAGCTACTCGGGAGGCTGAGGCAGGAGAATGGCGTAAACCCAGGAGGCGGAGCTTGCAGTGAGCTGAGATCCGGCCACTGCACTCCAACCTGGGCCACAGAGCGGGACTCCGTCTCAAAAAAAAAAAAAAAAAAAATGAGGAATGCACATACCCTTTGATCCAGCACTTCAACTTACAGAAACTTATTTTAAAGAAATAATTATACACATACACATGAATATTTGTGTAAAGATATTCATTGTATCATTATTTGTAATAGTGCAAAATTGAAAAACAAAGAACATGAGCAGGGGAATGAATGATTAGATATGTTGTAGTCTTTTCATATTACTGAATATTATGTACCCACTCAAAATACAGAAAGTAGATCTATATGAAATGTTACATAAAGAAGTCTGTGACACTCTGTTCAAGGTACAAACCAAGTTGCATTATGCTTGGTTTGTGTATTTGGTATGATTCTTTTCTGGCAAAAATATACTCATTTACCTTCTATATTTGTATATTTATAGAAAAAGACTAGAAAGAAATTTATTAAGATACACTTCTATACTACACAATGATATTTTGGCCAGGGATGGACCACATGTATGAAGGTGGTCCCGTAAGATTATAATAGAGCTGAAAAATTTCTAGCATGTTTTAGCATAATGCATTACTCATGTGTTTGTGGTGATGCTGGTGTAAACAAATTTACTGTGCTGCCAGTCATATAAACTTATAATGTATACAATTATGTATACTGCATAATACTTAATAATAATAAACAACTATATTACTGGTTTATGAGTTCACTATACTATACATTTATTGTTATTTTAAATTGTACTCCTTCTACTTATAAAAAAATGTTAACTATAAAATAACCTCGAGTGGGACCTTAGAGAGGTATTCCAGGAAAAGGCAATGATATGAGATGACAGTTCCATGCTTGTTATTGCCTCTGCAGACCTTCTAGTGGGGAAAGATGGGGAGATGGAAGACAGTGGTATTGATGATCCTGACTCTCTGTAGGCCTGGGCTAATGTGTGTGTTTTATAAAAATAATAAAATTCAAAAATTTTAAAGTAGAAAAAGATTATAGAATAAGGATAAAAAGAAAGAAAATATTTTTGTACTGTTGTATAATGTGTTTGTGTTTTAAGCTAAAAGTGCTATTGCAGAAGAGTCAAATTTCCTTTTTAAAAAAAGGAAAAGAATATAGAGCAAAAGTGTTATAGAAAGTTAGAGTTAATTTATTATTGAAGAAAGAAAAATAGTTTAAAAATAAATTTAGTGTAGCCAAGTGTACAGTGTTTCTAGGGTCTGCGGTAGTGTGTGGTAATGTCCTGGGTCTTCACATTCACTCACCACTCACTCACTGACTCACCCAGAGCAATTTTCAGTTCTGCAAGCTCCATTCATGGTAAGTGGCTTACACAGATGTACCTTTTAAAATCTTTTATATCATATTTTTACTGTATTTTTTCTATCTTAACATATGTTTAGATACACACATACTTACCATTGTGTTATAATTGGCTACAGTTTTCAGTACAATAGCATGCTGTACAGGTTTGCAGCCTAGGAGCAATAGGCTACACCATACGGCCTAGGTGTGTAGTAGGCTATACCATCTAGGTTTGTGTAAGTACACTCTATGATGTTCACACAACCAATGAAATTACCTGATGACGCATTTCACAGAACACATCCCAATTGGTAAATGATGCATAACTGTACCCGAAATAATATACCACTTTACAGTTGAGTTTATTCCAGGAATACAAGAATGTTTCCACATCTAACATTCTGTCAACAGAATTCATATTAGTGGCTAAAGGAAAAAAATGTATAATTATAATAATAGATGTATAAAAAGTACTGGATAAAAATACTTATTTTTAATTAAATATAAGGTATAAGGAGGCACTTTTGTGCTCTATCTAAATCTCTGCAGCACTAACTGTTCGTATACGTGCCAACAGCTTCTTTGTGTATGCACCTGAGACTCCACCTGAGGGCTACCCCTGGTTATTGGAGTATGGTTTGTCTGTGTGTGTGGCACACTGAAAGTGCTGGGCAGAATATGGCCCCAATAGTAACCCTCAACCAAAGATACACAGAAGTTGGTGGATGAATACTCCAGCTTCCTCATCCCTTGTTTTGGTGGAGGGCCATTCTGAGATATGTTTTATACCAGGGATCAGTCAACTTTTTAATAAAAGGGCAGATAGTAAATAGTTTACGCTTTGTGGGCCATGTGGGGTCTGTCATCAACTCCACAGTTGCAGTGCAAAATCAGCCAGAGATGATACCTAAAGGATGGGTATAGATACAAAGATGAGCATGAAGAAAACCTTATTCACAAAAATAGGCCGCAGTGAGACTTGGCCCTTGGGCTTTAGTTTGTAAAGCCCCTTTCTACACAGTTTTCCAGAAGTTTTTCTCAACAGGATTGAGCTCCAGGTGCCTGCAATAGTAACTTGCTCATTTACATGTGCTGTGTATTTAACTCTTACCCTTGTAACTTCACTTCCTCATTGCCCAGTTAGTGCTTTCTGGGACCTCCTCCCACATAGACTACTTTACTCAAATTCTTACCTCAGTGTAGATTTCTGGGTAAACCTAAATTAAGACAGTTGCTAACAAAAATGAGTATACAGAACAGACCTCAGGGTGAGATTCTGGGAATCGAGGCAACAAGGTCCCAGGAGGACCTGAGGGACCCATGTCTCTCTCGAGTATGGTGGTACCTCCAGCACTCAGTAGCATCATAAAATTAGTAGGATTCCCACCAGTAGTGGATTGGGATGGGGTGCAGGCAGAAAGTGATGCACTGACTTCTGCAAACTCCAGAGCTTGAAAGATATGTGGAGCTGGTTAGCTGTTATTACAAACCATAGCAGCCCTGAATGAAGAAAACAACAGACTTGGGTCAGCCAAATATCAGCTCAGGGTTCTCTATGAAAGCCAGAAGCCTCCCTGGCACTCCTTAAATAGATGCTGATTTCCTGCAGCCACAAGGAAAACTGCTGAAAATTCAACCCAGATTTGATTGGGAGAGTGGTGAAGATACACGAAGAGACTGAATTCACTGCCCTGGAAAATCTCCTGTTGAAAGTCAAGGATCTGACAGGCATGGAGTGGGGTTCTTAGATTTCAGGCAGGTTCATCTGGGGATGTGCTTGAAAAAAACCCTCAAACCCCAGATTTTCCTGAATTTCCTGGGCAGGATTGCTGGAGAAAACAGCCTTCTGTGTCCTGAAGACTATACAAATGCCTTACCTGAGGTAATGGCCTTGCAAGAGATGCTTTGTCTCTTTGAAATCAGTTCCTACCTCCTCTCATTACTTAAAAGTAAATGACTAAGGTCAAGGTAACTAAGGTCAAAAGTAAATAACTAAGTCATGGTTGGATTGAGCAACTACTGCCTATGCTATAGGAGGAAAGGATTATTCACCCAAAGAGCTGTGGGACTGGCTAACAGGTACCAGCAGAACTAGAAGAACATGCCTGGGGTTGGATCCTGAGAATGCCGGGCTGGGGAGGGCAGGCTATGGGGCTAAAGATAATTGATATGGGGATATTCTCTAATCCAGTATTTAACGTCTTGTCAAGGACACCTGGAGCCAGTCCTCATGCCCTGCTGGGATGTCTCCTTTGAAGCCTGAGCACATTGATGGCCCACAGTAAATATAGTAGATATGCTAGAATTATCTTGACAAATTATTGGAGAAGGTATCCAAAGGCTCAGATAAATGGCCAAGTTAAAAGAGATTTATTCTGTAAAGCCAGAGAACCCACCAATTGACTATGTTCCTTGAGGAGTCCAAAGGGTGCTCTCTTCACTAAAGTGCTAGGAGCATGCCACTGAGGGGGATGCTGGTGGCATTATTGAGAAGCTCAGTGATAACTGTCCTCTGTAGGCCAGGTGTGGTCCATGGAATCAGGCTCCCTAATGTCACTGAGATAACAGAGTGGCTGGGTGGTGGCATTTAACATTCAGGTTGAGTGGATAAAACTACCATATACTGACAGTATGGTTGAAGAGTAAATAAGGGCTTTGAATTGCACGTATCTGTAACAGTCACCAATTGGGCCATGGTGCAGTTAAAAATGTATGGCTTGGCTGGGCGCAGTGGCTCATGCCTGTAATCCCATCACTTTGGGAAGCTAAGGTGGGTGGATCATGAGGTCAGGAGATCGAGACCATCCTGGCTAACACAGTGAAACCCCGTCTCTACTAAAAAAAAAACACAAAAAAATTAATGGGGCGTGGTGGCAGGCGCCTGTAGTCCCAGCTACTCAGGAGGCTGAGGCAGGAGAATAGCGTGAACCCAGGAGGCGGAGCTTGCAGTGAGCAAAGTTGCACCACTGCACTCCAGCCTGGGCGACAGGGTGAGACTTCGTCTCAAAAAAAAAAAATTATGGCTTGACTTGTGCTACTACAATGCCCTACAGAAAGCATCTAAGAGAGAATGTGCAGTTAACAGTCAGGTGGTTGAGATGAATTATCCATGGAGCTCAGCCATCTTCTGTCTCTGTTCCCCCAAGTATTGGTACAATGGGTCAATAATAAGAATAGATATTATGGCACAATGGAGACTATACCTGAGACCAACAGCGTGGGCTTCCACTGCCCATGGCTGATATAGCTACCACTCTGATGAATGTGTCCCCTCATAGCACCAGAGACTGATGTTGCCCTCAATATGGTGCCATCTCTTGGGGAAACCAACCAGCCAGTTAGTGATCAATTGACTACATCAGACCCCTTCCACTCTGGAGCACATAGCAATTTATCCTTACAGGGATTAACACATATTTTAATACCTCACTGGCAATAGTTTGCCTTCTCTGCCTGCAGTCCTCAGCTAGGATCACTGTCTGAGGTTTCACAGAGTATCTGATTTATTGACATAGAATCCCACATAACATTATCTTAGACTGAGATTCTCAACTTTACCACTATTGACATTTGGATAATTCTTTGTTATAGGGAGGCTGTCTTGGGCACCGTAGGATGTTTAGTAGCATTGCTGGCTTCTGCCCATTTGATGCCTGTAGCATCATGTACCCTGTCCCCCTAGTTGGAAAAACAACAATGTCTCCAGACAATGACAGATATTCACTTGGGGATGGAATGTTTCCAGTTGAGAACCACTGGTTTCAGACAAAGGGAATCACTTTGTGGTAAACAAAGTTTAATAGTGAGCACAAAACCACCAGATCCAGTGGTCTTCCAATATCCTGCGTCGTTTTGAAATCTGTTAGAATCTTAAAGGAGCAGCTAATGTGGCAGTGAGGAGCAAATAGTCTGCAACAGTGGAGTGCTGTTCTTCCAGATACTTAGAACCAAATGGTCATTGTATGTGCCATGGCCTCAACAGCAGGAACATATAGGTCCAGGAACCAAGGAGTGGAAGTTGGAGTGGTCCCTTTACTGTTACTTCTGCTGATCATTTGCCGGGGGAAATCATGTTTTCTGTCTCAGAAATTTTACCTCTGTTGTATTAGAGTCCTAGCTCTTGGGTGGTAGAAGGGAATGGTATCTGGTTGGGGACATATGTGTTCCACTAATCTTAAAGCTACAGCTGCTTATGTGCTTATTGTGGACTTCTCATTCCTGTAGATCAGCAGGCAAAGAAAGGAGTTGATATACTGATGAGGGCACTTGATCATGAGTATTGTGGGGAGATAGGGTGGCTTCTATCTAGCTGAGAGTAGGAAAGACATGTCTGAGATTCAGAGCATATACTAATGCTTTTTGAAGCTTTTAGTCCTGATAATAATAATGAAAGACCAATTTTAAGAACTATGGCCCAGTCTACTATGGTGAAGTAAGTAGGTTTTACTCATGGGTGAGTGCTATATTACCCCATCAGAAATCTGGATGAGCAAACATTCTGGTCTAGGGAGTGAAAACTCTACAATGTGTAGTAGAGGAGAGAGATGAAGAATATCAGTCATGACCTTGAAACGAAATGCAGCAGCATCGACTATAGTTTATCCCACCAATCTTGTTTAAGCTTCTTTTATTTTAAACGTCAGTTTTATCAGGTGAACTGGAACCCTAAATAATACATACATCCAGAACACTTATAAATCTGCACAAAAAGGAAAAGTAATTTAAAATAAAATTAGGCTCAACCTCACCACTTATTAACAAAATTCAAATTGAACACCCATAAGATTTTTAAAAAATGATGTGGTAGGCAAATATTATGACATTGATTATTTTAGAAAATATATAGATTTTGATCTTTTATAATATGTAACACTGAATTTCAGATGGATTTATATTGTATGAACATCTCTTTAAAGTACTAGAAAGTTAAAAACCATATAATTTCAATTGATGCTAAAAAAGCATTTGATGAAATTTGACACCTCTTCATGATTAAAATCCCTCAAAAAACTATGTATAGAAGGAACATAACTCAACATATTAAAAGCCATATATGACCAGACATACAGCTGGTATCATACTGAATGAAGAAATATTGAAAGCCTTTCCTCTAAGATCTAGAACACAACAAGGATGCCTGCTGTCACTACTGTTATTCAACATAGTACTAGAAGTCCCAGCTAGAGCAATCAGACAAGAGGAAGACATAAAGGGCATACAAATTGAAAAGGAAGAAGTCAAATTATCCTTGTTTGCAGATGATATAGTCTTATATTTGGAAAAACCTAAAACTCAACATGAAAACTATTAGAACTGATAAATTCAGTAAAGTTGCAGAATGCAAAATCAGCATTCAAAAATCAGTCGCATTTCTACATATCAACAGTGAACAATGCAAAAAATAAACAGAAAAAGCAATCCCATTTACAATAGCCACACATAAAATTAAATACCTAGGAATTAACCAGAGAAGTGAAGGTCTCTATTATAAAAACTATAAAATGCTTATGAAAGAAAGTAAAGAGAACACCAAAAATGGAAGAATATTCCATGTTCATGGATTAGAAGAATCAATATTGTTAAAATGTCTATAGCAATCTACAGATTCAATGAAATCCTTATCAAAATAACAATCACATTCTTCACAGAAATAGAAAAAACAATCCTAAAATTTATATGGAACCACAAAAGACTCAGAATAGTTAAAGCTATCCTGAGCAAAAATAATAAAACTGGAGCAATCACATTACTTCAATTTATACTACAGAGCTATAGTGACCAAAACAGCATGGTTCTGGCATAAAAACAGACACATAGACCAATGGAACAGAATAGAAAATTCAGAAACAAATCCACACACCTACAATGAACTCATTTTTGACAAAGGTGTCAAGAATATCCAGTGGGAAAAAGACAGTTTCTTCAATAAATGGTGCTGGGAAAACTGAGTATCCATATGTGGAATAATGTAACTAGACTCCTGTCTCTCACCGTATACAAAAATCAAATAAAAATGAATGAAAGGCTAAGACCTCAAACTACAAAACAATTACAAGAAAACACTGGTGAAGTCTCCAGGACATTGGTCTGGGCAAATATTTTTTGAGCAATTCCCCATAAGCACAGTCAACCAAAGCAAAAGTGGAAATATGGATCACATCAAGTTAAAAAGCTTCTGCACAGCAAAAGACATAATTAGTAAAGTAAAGAGACAACCCAGAGAATGGGAGAAAATATTTGCAAGCTACCCTGACAAGGGATTAATAACCAGAATAAATAAGGAGTCATATAGGAAAAAATATCTAATAATCTGATCTAAAAATGGGCAAAGGATTTGAGTAGACATTTCTCAAAAGAAGGCATACAAATGGCTAACAAGGATATGAAGAAGTGCTTGACATCACTAATCATCAGAGAAATGCAAATCAAAACTACAATGAGATATCATCTTACTCCAGTTAAAATGGTTTATATTCAGAAGACAAGCAATAAGAAATGCTGCTGAGATGTGGAGAAAGTGGAACCCTCATATACTGTTGGTGGAAATGTACGTTAGTACAACCACTATGGAGAACAGTTTGGAGGTTCCTCAAGAAAGGAACTCAAGAAAATTTGAGCTACCATATCATCCAGCAATCCCACTGCTGGGTGTATAACCCAAAGAAAGGAAATCAATATATCGAAGAGATGTCTACACTCCTGTGTTTGTTGCAGCACTGTTTACAATAACTAAGATTTGGAAGTAGCCTAAGAGTCCATCAACAGATGAATGGTTAAAGAAAATGTGGTACATATACACAATAAAGTACTATTCAGCCATAAAAAGAGTAAGATCTAGTCATTTGTAACAACATGGATCATTATGTTAAGTGAAATAAGCCAAGCACAGAAAGACAAACATTGCATGTTCTTATTTGTTTGTGGGATCAAAACATCAAAACAATTGAACTCATGGACATAGAGAGTAGAAGGATGGTTACTAGAGGCTGAGAAGGGTAGTAGGCAGCTTGGGGGCAGGTGAGGATGGTTAATGGGTACAAAATAATTGGAATGAGTAAGACCTACTATTTGATAGTACAATATAGTGACTAGTCAATAATAACTTAAATGATAATAACTAAAATGCTTCAGGAAGAAATGAGGCAAGAAGAATGAATTGACAAAGAGAGATACCTGGAATAGCAGAAAGACAATGGTGATGATGATGATGATGGCTAATATTTATTAATTACTTTCTAGTATCAAGGATTTACTAAGCATTTTTTACATATCACCTTATATGATTTTTCATGTATTACCTTATTTAATCCTCCAAATACTATGATGTAGATATTATCATCCTCATTTAGACAATTACACAGGTTAAGACATCCAGCAATTTGCAAGCAAGATAAAGAGAAATCCACTCTTAGACACATTACAGTGAAACTAGCAAAATTCAAAGATGAAGAGAGAATATTAAAAGCAGCCAGAGGAAAAAAAGATGGCAAAATAATGACACTGAAAGACAAACTAAAACAGAGAATTGGTCGACTAGGGACCCTCACCAAACCAAATTCTAAAGGATATTATTCAGGCAGAAGGAAAGTAATCCTAGAAGGAAAGTTTGAGAGACAAGAAGGAATTACAAGCAAAGGAAGTGGTAAATATCCAAGCAAATGCAAATAAACATTGGATGTATAAAATAGTGACAATATAATAAAAAGGGGTAAGGGAAACCCCAACAAGATCCATTTAAAATGCCAGAAAACAGTATATATATGTCAGAGGGAGGGTAAATGGAGTTAATTGGCTCAAAATTATTACCTTTTCAGGGGAAGCATGATGAGGGTTGGAATAAGTTTAGACTTTGATAAATTCTAAATCCTTGGATAAATATAAAAAATTCAAACTTGTGGAGAGAAAAAATTGGAGTAACAAAAGTTGCTTAGACTTGCATATGCACGTATAAAGAAAAGCAAGAATGTAATTACTATAAAAAGCAAGGATGTAATTACTATAAAAATCAGAATAGTGTTAACCTTTAAGCAGGAGGTATCTTTATCCCTGTAACCTAGAAGGCATGCAGAGAGTTTCTGGGATACTGGTAAATTTTTATAACTCAGATTGGGTGGTGATGCAGTAGGTGTGAGTTTTATCATTATTTTTTAATGTACAAGTATATTTAATGTAATTTTATGTGTGCGTTTTTTTAAGTAATTAATTTTAAAAAATTAATTAAAAGCAAATAATCCGAGGTTGAGATATGCAGGTTCCAGGAACATTCTTAGGGTAAAAATAGGCAAGAGAAAGTATTAATGGAGTTGAAAACAAAGTTACCTGCATTTAGCAACGTGTCTTTGATGAGTGACTCTATTTGCTGACATTTTTCTAGAACTTAAGATGTATTACTGAACAAAAGCAACAAAGATCTCTGCCCTGCGGATTCTAGAGCAGGAAGACAGATCGTAAACCAGTTTTCATCTTCTCCTGTAATGTTGCTTATTGCTAAGGCAGGAGGGGTCAGGAATCAAGTTCCTTTAGAAAGACACCAATGTGTCTGCTGGTTTGATTTATATGAGACCAGTCAGTCAAAGGGTTAGCTTTTAAGTCCCTCCTGTCTGTAGAAGGTATAATTCTATGATTGTTGTAAAGTGTATGACCAAAAAGTATTATAATAGTAAGAGCGAGAATAAGCTTTAGCCTCGATTTTCTGAAAATGACCTCAGAGTTTCATTTCAGAAAGAGCTTGGCATGAAACAAAAGACATACAAATCGAAACTGGAAAACAGCTCCAGGAAAATTTTGATTCTCTTGAATAAGAAGGCATCCAGAGCTGTAGCAGAAAAACTAATTTTGCTAAAAATACAGAAAATAAAGACATAAAGTCCTGGTGGAAAAGGAACTGTGTTTCAAATGTGTTCAGGTTGATATTAGGCTGAGGTTGTGTGTTCAGGCTTGGATCGCTAGGATCTGGGTTCCTGGGACTGGATGCTGTCCTTCCAAGTAGAGTGACCGGATTTGTACCCAATGTGCTCCAGCCTTCCTGAGCAAAATCAGCCTTCATGAGCGGATCCCAGCTGAAGGCTTGTCCTTAACCCATCATCCAGCAAATCATTAAAAGAGGTTGTCAAAGACAATACAGATTTCCTCCAAGTTGTTTGCTGGATTAAAAACAATTCAGGGGACCATGAGGAAGCCAGAGTGGAGGGCCAGAACACAGCATGTTAGTGATTCCAGGTCCAAGGTAAACCTGAAAATTCAGCTCCGGCTTTCAGAACCCACTGGCCCATCCTGACACAGCCTGCTCATTTATTTTAAATTACATTCTCCCATTATGTATCCTGTGTCTGAATACCACTGTGTGCTGGACAGAACTCTGGGTGGTGTATTCTTTTGTGTAAATAGCATTTAGAACATTTGGTAATAAATTACAGTCTATCAGATAACCCATATGTACTTATTGAAGGTGAGCTATAGATTTTAAGATATTGTAAGTCTTAGTCTTATCCTCAATATATTTACAAGCTATAGTTGGGAGCAAATATATTGATACAGTAACTGACTGAAAATAACAAAAGTTTCCATAAGAATTAAGTGATACATTTCATGATATGAACGATAATAAAACAGGGAGGTTACTGAAAGTTTAAACTGGTCTGGGAGGTTTCATGGAAGTCCGAACTTAAGCCTGGATTATGAATGTGGATTAAAATGTAGATTATGAATGTGGTTGTGTTTAAAGAAAAGATAAGGGGCAGATATCCTAGTGAGAGAAATAGTATTCAGGCAGGAGAGAGTACGAATTTACTACCACATACCTAAATGTGCAGGTTTGGAGAGCAATGGGCTAGAAGGAACATGCCATTTCTGCTAATTGGTTTCTTCAGCTGTGATTCCTAATATTTGTTTCATTTCTCAATGCAAACTATGAAGTACTTGCTCAGAGTACATGGAGCAGTTGGATTTCTGGAATCCAAGTGTTTTGAGGCTATTTTCCTTTTAAGAATAGTACAGAATACATTTGTTGCAGGAAGCTCTTCTCTGCTGGTGTGCTGATTCATTCACCTAGTTTGTTTCTGCCTTTCTGAAGTTTTTCTTGGGTCCAAGTAACTGGAGCCACAAACACAGCTCAGGTATAGCCAGAACAGCAAATGGAAAGTGTGAAACCAATTCAAAAGGTGTTCATTCACACCCACAGATTCTTGCTCAGTCAGAATTGTCAATCACGGGGGTATAAGTAGTATGATTTTCTGTTTTCCTTGTCTTGTCATAAGACCCTCTAAAATTATTTTTATTTTAAACTGTTGTACGTTTATTCATTTGGCTTGGGTGTAATGTAATTATTTATAAAATGCCAGTACTTGAGTACCTGCTTCATTAAAGGCATTAATAAGTATTTATGAAATGTTACTTTGGTGAAATGAATTAATATAGAAATATTATTATCATTATTATTATTGTTTGAGACAGAGTCTCACTCTATTACCTGGCTGGAGTGCAATGGTGTGATCTTGGCTCACTGCATCCTCTGCCACCTGGGTTCAAGCGATTCTCCTGCCTCATCTTCCTGTGTAACTGGGACTACAGGCATGTGCCACCACGCCCAGCTAATTTTTGTATTTTTAATAAACATGGGGTTTCCTCACGTTGGCCAGGCTGTTCTCAAACACCTGGGCTTAAGTGACCTGCCCACCTTGGCCTCCTAAAGTACTGGGATTACAGGTGTGAACCACTGTGCCTAGCCCAGAAATATTATTTTTGAGCTGGTATAAATATATGTATTTATAACCAATTATATATATAAAACTTTAAAATTATGTATAATTTTATACTCTATACAATATATAACAAAATATAATATATAGTATATGTATTTATATATATAAACTATATATGTAACTTTATACACACACTATATATAGTGTTTTTAATACATAGAGTGTGTAAGTGTATAAAGTTTTATATATTTTATATAAATAAATAAATAATACATAAATATATAAATATAAAACTTTATACATATATTTATATATAAATGTGTATACAAACATATATACATATGTACATATATGTATCTAAAACTTTATACATATATTTACATTTATATTAATATATGTAGACAGAGATTTAGGATATATATACATATATAGAGTGCATGTATAAAGTTATATATATAACTTTATATATGATACATACATATACACATATATTTAGGTATGTGTACATATAGTGTGTGTATAAAGTTATATATATAATTTATATTAACTATACAATATAAAGTAGGTTCAGAGGTATGAGTGAATCTAACACACATGTATAAATTATATATAATTATATATATAACACGTGCATGTATAAAGTTATATATATAATTTATGTGTGTGTGTGCGTGTGTGTGTATACATACATACACCTAGGAGCAGAATTACTGGGTCATAGATATGTGTGGCCTTAATTTGACCAAGGACCTGTAGTTCCAGATTCTAGAATTGCTGTCACCCTTCCCAGCATTTATTCAGCTTTGCATTTTTTGCCAGTGCATTAGGATTTGAATTCTAGCTATGCAATACTTTGTGAAAACACCCCAGGAACTTTTAAATAAAACCAATGCCCAAGCCCCACCCAGAATATTTAGATTTAAATTCTCAGGGTAGAGCCTGGGTGTTAGTTTTAAAAAATCTTTCCAGGTGATTGATTCTAACGCACAGCCAAGGTAGGGACTCTGTGGTGTAAAGTGCTGCCTTAGTGTTTTAGTTTGCTTTTTTCTCCTATTACTCATGGTTTTGGTGTTTGTTAACTTTTGGGGTTTCTTCTTTAGTAAATTATCTGTTCCCCAGCATATTTACATGATCGGGTGCAAGTTTAAATGATAATGTATATGTTTGAAGGGGAAAAAAAACACACAGACTGAGAGAGATGAAACCACAGGAGGAAGGGGCAGTCTGGCTCCCTTAGCCTCAGTGATCATGGGATTAGGAAATCTACCTCACTGTATGAGGCTATGGTCTTTGGAAGTCACTTCTTCCTTATTCAGGTACTGCTTCCTGAATCACTACTCAGCCCCAGCAGAATTAGAGATGGTGGAACTTAGTAAGTACTATTTAGGTGTTTATTAAATAAATGTAAATAAATGACTCTTTTATTTCTAGGTTTGCAATACAAATGCCTCTTTTTCCTACTTAATAATTGGTGCAGGACAACTTCTATTATGGAAAGATGTCAGTTTCTAAGCATCATGGGTTAGGCGATGGGCTTTGCGGCCTCCATTTCAGATACACAGCCCGGATGCCACTAAGAGACTGAGTCTTGTTTCTAGGACCCACAGCCTGAGCACCCAAACCTGTGGTAATTTTCTCTTCAGTTCCTCCCTTAATCCCTAGAGCAAGCTCTTTTTGTGGGCTGACCTGAATTTTATGGTGAGTTCACTTATCTGAAAAAAGTGAACAGCTCCACCCTGTGAGACAGAGGCCTCTCTGGGGCCTGGGAAGCCTGAGGGCAGCGTAGGCTTTGGGTGAGCTAGTACGTGCCTGGCGCCTCACTCTCGGAGGAGAAGGGAAGGTATGACCTGAGGTCATTTCATACTGTACTAGGTGAGGAACACTTTTGTTTTCTCCCTAATTTTAATTGTATAAGTTTTTAGATGTTATTTAAGCCTGAATCATTCTTACCAAAAATGGGAGAGAAAAAAAGTCCTCAATTACACTTCCTGTGGCCCCTTATAGATGTCAAGAGTTTTTCTTCACCTTTAATTAGTTGAGTTTACTAATTTTTTTAGCTAAGAGATAATGGTGGGAAAAATTAATTTTCTGTCATTTCATAACATGAAGAGCTCAAATTTTAGAAAGATAGATGTAAATATAGATAACCACAAATCAACAATCTGAGAGCCATTTACTTGCAAGACTGAGGGCGATGGGGACAGAAGACAGGGGAAGTGCTTCCCAAGGCCACATACAAAAGCTATGGTTAAGTGGTGATGTATGTTGAAGCTGGGTTTTGAAAGAAAAGTAGAAGTTTGCTAGGAGGAAAACTGGAACTCAGTTACTCACTGCCTGTGTGACCTTGGGCAAGTTCTGACACCTGAGAAGCTCAGTTTCCTTAGGTGTGAAATGGGAACACTAATATTACCTGCTTGTAAATGCAGTTGCAAGGATTAAATGAAAAAAAATAAAAGCTTATGAAGGGCTTAACACAGGCCTGGCATGGAAAAAGGCTCAGCAAACACTTACTGAGTACATGCACGAATGAATGAGTGTGTGCATGGGTGCGCCATGATGAAAGGTCATGGCAAAGCCAGTAAGAGAGGGACATTGCCTGATTGCTGTCTGGTTGATTGACTTTTATCCAGTACCTTAATTAAAAATATAAATTATGAAGAACCCCTGACGTGCATCTCTTTATTTCAAGGTCAAAATTAAAGAAGACTAACATTCTTTATTGTCCTCTATTTTATTTTTTATTTTATGAATAAGCATTGGGGTTTCAGGTGGATCAGTTTGGGGGCAGATATGGATGTGGTAGCCAGTGGGTCTCAGTAAAATCCGAAAGATATTGAGTGTGAGCTGCAGAACTTCTAGTGGCTTTAAGGCACAAGCTATTGAGGACAGAATTATTCACTGAGAGGGAATAACTGATAGCAATAATTACTCCTAAATTTTCGGCTAAGAAAAGGATAATGAATGACCTAGCCACAGGCCTAGAGGGAAGACCTGGGTCTAATATGAGATTGACTGATGTCCGAATTCCAAATCTGCAACCTACACCTTTCCGAACTTCGATTTTTAAACTTGTTAAATACATTGCAGGCGTGTAGAATTATTTTATGTTTATTCAATGAATACTCGTTGAAGGTCCACCATATGCCGTGTTGGAGATATAATGATGATAAAAACTGCACAGTCCCCATCCATGTGATAATTTGGATTCAAGAGGCGTGATAGATATTAAACAGATCACAAAATTAATATTTAATGACCAGCCGTGGTAAGTCCTAAGAAGGAACACAGTATTGGAGAGGTTGTGAAAATAGAAGAATTAATTTACATTTGGAGAGTGAGATTCACATTGAGACCTGGAAGATGATATATTAGGTTTTTATGGCTGCTATAGCAAATACCACAAACTTAGTGACTTAAAACAACACAGATTAGTTATCTTGCAGTTCTGACGGTTAGAAGTCCAGCATGGATCTCACTGGGATAAAGTTAAGGTATTGGCAGGCCTGAGTTCTTTCTGGAGCCTCTAGGAGTCTCTCTAGGAGCCTCCAGAACCTGTTTTCTTGCTTTTTTCCAGCTTTTGGAGTCTACCCACGTTCCTTGGCTCATGGTCCCTTTATTCTCTCTTCAAAGCCTTCAAAATTGCGTATCTCTGATCATTTTAGTTATATCTCTTTCCGAGGCTCACTCTGTCTCCCTCTTCCACTTTTTATGACCCTTTGATTACATTGGTCTCATTTGGATAATCCAGGATAGTCTTCCCATTTTAAAGTCAGCTAATTAGCAACCTGAATTCAACTTTTAATCTTAATTCCCCTTTGCCATATAACCTAATGTATCTGTGTGGATTAAGTCTGTGAACATTTTTGGGAAGGTCATTATTTTGCCTAGATAAGTAGGCATGAGCCTGGGGAAGATGGTCAGGGATGGAGGGAAGATATCACATCAGAAGACCTTGAGTCAGGCTTCTGTTGAGTTCATGAAAAAGAAGAATGTGTCTGAAGGGGAGAGCAGAGCCAGTTAAGGAGGTAGATAGAGCTAGATTTTGCAGGGCCTTTTCTGCCTTGTTAAAGATTTGGGACTTTTATCTGAATGCATTAAGAATCCATCAGAGTATTGAGTATGGTGTGGCATCATGGGATGGCATTTAAGAATCACTCTGCATTCTTGGAGAATTGACAAAGAATGCCAGCAATGAGGCTCCCATCCTTACCAGAGGAAGAGATTTATGAGAATCTTTAGCACAGGGCTTGGCAATTAGTAGGAAGTCTCCTGTCTGTAGTTCTTCTCTACAACCAAGGTATTTGCTAGCATCTTTCTTAGCAACATTCATTATTTTCGCCCATTCTACTTCCTTTTAAAGGCTCTCATCTTTTACAACACCTACTTTTGCTGTTTTTGCCAACCTCTAATATCCTTTATGATCTGGCTCAAGATTCACGCCCTCCAAGAAGCCGTCAGCGACTGGCTTTATTCTACATCAGTCACTGCCTTTGCTCTCTGTGCAGACTGAATGACTTAACTGTCATACTTACCATATTCCTCCTTCCAGAGTCTACTCCTGCACCCCACAATGGCCTCTGTCCTGCCTAAATTCCAAACTGACCATGACTGAGAGAGATTTCACTGACCAGATAGTTAAAGCTTCAATTTGACAGGTGCCAGGATTTTCCTCCATCTACTGTGGCTCTGATACCTATGTTGCAGTTGTGAGCTGATGAAGTATAATATCCCACTGGTGACTCCTTAGATCTCTGTATTAGTCTGGACAGGCTAGGTTTTGCTGCAATAACAAACAGCTTGTGTATTTCAATGACTTATAATAACAAAGGTTTATTTCTTGCTCACACTATCTGCCCATTACTGGTCACTTACGGGCTCTGTTCATTTATCATTGTCCTCATTCTGAAACTTGGGCTAATGGAACCTGGCCTTTTTGTAGAACATTGTCTTTGATCATGGCTTATGACTTGCATCAGGTTTAAATCTCTTACTTCAAAGTGATAAATACATCTTTTATTTACAACTGTAGCCAAAAGAAACCTGAATTCAAGGAGACTGAGAAGAAACACAGAAGGCTAGAAAGTGTAACCTTATCATGTGTTGGAAAAGGGAGAGCTAGAACATTTGACAAACAACATGAATGACTAGTATTTTCATTCTGGTCTTGGGATCAGGACTCAATCCAAATTCCATGGTGCCTCAGATCTGATAATCAAATTATGATACAAGAGGTTACAAGCCCAAGCCCTTTCTGTGTGACTCAGTTATACACCTAACTTTTTCCTGGGTTTCCCTTTGAGTCCTATTTTAGTAGCCACTTTGTTCTCCTCCATTCTTCAACAGGGCTGGAAGCCTTGTCTTGTCCTTCTCCAGTTTCCGTTCCTATAGGCTAGTTCATCTATTCCGATGCTAGAGCCCTGCTCCCCATAGGCAGACCGTGATATAGATGTCAGTGAATGCCTGGACTCCTGAGGATTGTGTAATTGATTTGCACCTGTAGAAGGCCTTGATATTTTTGGTTGGTTTCTCTCATGCTGATCATTTGCTTGAACCCTGGGCAGAGGTTCCAAGTCTGCAAAAATAATAAACTTTGCCTTCTCCCTGAGAATTTTCAGCCTGTGTTATAATTTGGGTCTGAGTTTCAGCAACCTCTTGCTAGTGGGCAGGCAAGTTTTTAGGCATTACCACCACCCCTTTCTTCCTGTCAATAAACAATCATGTTGTCTTAGTATATTGAGATGTGTTGGCAGAATCTCTGGTTGCTTTCTGATCTTTTTCCTATCCATAAGAGATTAAGATTCTAAATATATTTTCGTTTCCCCCATTTTCCAATTTTTTTTTCTCAGCATCTAATGTGACACAGTGAATGTGCTAGGAGTTTAATTACTTATTGGGTAAATGAATGGGGAGCCACAAACTTACCTTAAGACTCATAAAGTATCACTAAATGCTTTGGTATTTCATCAGAAAAATAAGGTAATGATATTTAATTCAGGAAGATATTAGGAGGATTAGATGTGATCAGTGTGGTATGCTCTGGAAGAGGCATTCCTTCACAAGAAATGGCAATAATATTATTAATAAAATGTGGCTGAGTCAGATGCCGCCCAGGTGTAGAACAGCAGCCAGTTAGTGTGCCCCAGTGACATTCTTCAACAAGGGATGAAACTTATTTTCCTATTTCTCACCCACACCTGTAGCCTTTTCCTTAAGTCAGGAAAAATAACCCTTAATTTATTTAAGGCACATTTGTTGGTGATCAGTGGAGGGGTGATTTATTGAACAAATTTTCAGATAGTTTTGGTTTTTTTACTCTTTCACTTGATCATTTTTTCGCGTAGTCATTTTACTGGTTTGATTTTTACTTGACATTTAACTTCCACGCATTTCGAACAATTGTCTTTTCAAGTTTAAATTGACAGGAAATGTAAATCTTAATTCTGTACTGAAGCCTTTGAAATATGGTATCTATTTATTTCATTACCATTTGATCACTCAACACAATGTGATGAATTATAATAATGGCCCTGACATCAAAACATTGCTAAAGATGATAGACCTGGAGCAGTCATATTGGTTCTCATCACATTAAAAGACCAAAGCAGAGACACAGAGATGTTTTGATTACTATCAGTTCATGGTGAAATCTCAGCCACAGAAATGTTTGATGTGGGTAACACGATAAATAAATCAATTTCATTGTAATCTTTAGAACTATAGTGTGCTTCATTTTATAATGCTAGATGACATATTAACAGACTCTACATTCTTTTGGCTGAAAAAAAAAAAAGAAATCCTGTTATTGAAGGACTGTCAACTATTCTTAATTAATGTAGACTTCCAATTTTTTTGGCTTAAAATTCTGCAGATATAAAAAGCTTTTGTAGGAGATATTCAGCATGCCAATGAGAGATATCTGTATTCTCTTTCCACATTGTAATAATCCAGGTGCACTCTGCTCTAGTGGTTGGCCTGTGATGTAAGATGTAATAAATGAACAAAATATGTTCTTTGGAAAAATAGTGAAAGTTTGCATTTTCCACTGAAAATTTAAGAACACGGTAATTTACATGTTCATTCTTACTTTGGCTCTTGCAATGGTTAATCAATTCATGATCGTGAGGGAGGGACTTTGATATTATTTTGTCAATAACAATGATGTATATACTCCATATATTTCTGAAATAATGATATACATTGGTGCAATTCCACCTACTCAGTGGTTATGAAACTCCAGTGCAAAATTTAAATATTTGTATCTTAGTATTACAATACTATGTTAAATTTTAAAATAGTTCAACTAAAATATATATTCTAATTAACTGACATATGTGTTCATTAGAGATATGAAATTGATTTCTAAGTCAGTGGCTTATTGAGTGGTGTTGTTTAGTACTAGCGAATCTTTCAACTCACATAGGTTCCTTATAGCTAAGTGACCACCTGTCTTGTTTGCATGAGATAGTGTTGTCTCTGTGAAATTACTACTACTGCTTCCTTTTGCTTTCAAAAAGAAATTTTGAAATGGATGGTAAAGTACGTGAACACTCCACCTATACAGTCCCTGAAGCCATTTGGACTCTTTTTTTGGACCAAATCTCGTCCTAGATTTTTCATGCCTTTTTTGTAGTATAGGCCCCAGGGCTGTTTTTCTTTGCTTCAGTGGATTCAAATGGAAACTTTTTGCTGAAGAATGCATTTATAAAATAACTTTAGAACAGATCAAAAAAAAATTAATATACATAATCTTTGCTCTTTTTCATCATTGAACACTCAGCACTTTGCACAATGCTTGGCTGTCATAGAGACTCCATAATTACTTGTTAAATAATAAACCATTTAAAACTTAACCATTTTTTTATTTAAGAAAATTCAAGTTTCTTCACACACACACTTTTCTTCCCAAAGATACTAAGCTACTTCATGATTACCCTTGGAATCATTGCTTAGTAAAATATTTCTCAAACATTGTTTGAATAAAGATTACTTGGCATTTGGACAAACAGGACCAAAATTCAGACTCCCAGATCCTGCCCCTGAGAGTCTGGTTTTGTCTCAAGTAATGCCAGATAAATAATAGGCTTTCCATCTAGGATCTTTTCCAACTCCAAGTCTTTGAAATCTTTGTCTTACTTTAATTTCAAAAGGGTATATCCTTGACTTCCTACTAAGTTGTCCATCTTTCTACCATATCACTACTAATAAAGTAGTTCTGGGGAAGATATTAGACTGCAAAAAGCCAGCTTCCACCACATAACTGACTTTTTACCACTTCCTCTCTCTGGATACAAATTTCCTCTACCTTAAAATGACATGGCTGAGCTACAAGATCTCTCAGATCTCTTGCAACTCTGTTATCAGATGGTTCTTATCTTTGAAGCCTGATAGATGTCTGATCATGAGACATTTTCCACAAAAGGGTACAACTACTTTGTCTTTGTTGCGTCATTTGCAAGAAATAATCTGTGGATTAATTACTACTTAAGAGATATTTTTAGTCTTTTAGGTTATTAAGCACCATTCTTCACCAACAACTTTCTGCATCAATTTTATTTCAGATTCCCTAGATACATGTATTTGGGAAGTGATCGGTATTTTTTTTTTTTTTCATTTCAGAGGTTAAAAATAATCTTTTAACTTTTGCCAATTGTCTTTTAGATCCTGCGAAAGATATTTCAACAGATAAGAAAAAAGCCTTTGCCTTGGAGTATAATTTGCAAAAGTTGAAGGAGTCTTGTTTGCGCACATGTCCTGCTATTAAATCATAAGCACAATCAGAAGTAATCGCTTGGGTGGCCATGCTAATTGGAGCCCACACGATGGGAAGTAAAAGGGACCCTGGTGAATACATGTGCAGAGATTTGTTCATCAGATTAACTGTCTGTGGTATATTGAGGCTTGAGGAAGGCTAAGCCATGTCATATTAATTTTTTTCAGAAGCGGAGAGAGATAGAGAGAGAGAGAGAAAGAGAACAGACTGGAAAAGTTGTAGAGCATGGAAAGGTCCCCAAGAAGGTCAAGACTTGATGAGCAGTGGGTAGTGAGCATCTAAAAGTTGTTTCCTCTGAAAGTTGTTTCCTCTTATTGGAGGAAAAGACAGTCACGTGTGGTTAGAAAAGAAGCAACAGAAACATTCACTTATAGCAGAATTCTATTCCTGTCTTGGGCTGTTCTTGAGGTCAGAAGGAAGAGTCCTGAGAAATGATGTGACAGGTGAGAGAAGGAAAAATGCATCTGATTGCAGTTTCTTTCTACTAAGCAGGCTGCTTGGGGAGGAGTATTGAGAGTGTAGTCACAAAGGTGGTATTGATTTTCTTGTGCCTTTACGTGATTACTTAATACTCCAGGTGTAAAGGTGGGTGGATCCCATATAAAGAATAATTATTTATTATTTAGTCTAATCCACACTGTCACTGATGTCTCATAGTTGATTTACTATTAATCAACTCAATTATTTCTCAAGATTGCAGGTATAAAGGGCAATGAAGAGGCTGAAAAATGTTTCTGGAGTTAAGCTTGTGATATTGGCAGTTCAAGAATGGACAGAAAACGTGGGAAATATATAGTGAACATTGAACACTCTGGATACCAGCCAGTAAGTATTAGTGGCACCACTGTGATATATTCTCATAGTCCAGAGTCTTATTTTCAATATTTATGAAACTCCTAATTTTTAAAAATTTTAACATAGTTTTTCCTAAAATGGAATTCTCAAAGTTTTCTGTGGAAGCCCATTTTTAGCTACTCTGTTACAACTTATTAATTAGAAAACTTGAATTTTTTTCTGCATATCAATACATGCATAGCAGAGAAACTTATTTTAAATAATCACTGATCTAAGACATTAGCAATTTGGGGGGGGTAACAATTTAATGATATGCTTAATACTTTACAGATACTATAATTTAAGCATAAGACAACAAATGTGGGTTTGATTGCATTAGCAAATTAAATTTTTAAAATGTGATGTGTAGATTTTTGTGTTAACTGCCAAGATTGTTAGTATAATATCTAGATTTGTCAGAACCCAGATATTTCTACATATCTTTGGGAGTCAGAAGTGAATCTTGTAAGTAAAGTTGAGGCCTAGGAAGCAAATTATCTAGCAAAACCTTTAGACTAGCCTCTACTTAAGTACTTATGAATTTCTTTTTTGGTAAAGAATTGTATTTAGGTAAAATTTTAGAGTTCAATTACATGCAACCTTGTTTATTGTTTAGGTTTTTAGAAGAAACAATTTAGCTCTGTATGTTTTTTGATTGCATTTTATATAACTCTTCATGTCTAACTAGAGTCCTTGATATTGGAGAAATGGAAAGGAGCTGAATGAAATCAGTGTAGGTTTGAATGGATAGTTAATGTTTTGTGAGGAAAATATTTTTCTCTCCATGCACTAACAAGGAAGTTAGAAGGCAGAGAAAATTTTCCCTTGATTCTAGATCAGGACCCCTCTACCCTGAAGATAATCTTTGTGGTCTGTCTAGCCCTGCAAATCTGTCACTGTGTCTTCACAGTGTCAACATACTCAAATAAAAAGATCTCTTTGGTAATAGTAAGGAATCAGTTAGTCATCCTGAGTGTTTTCCTAAACAATGCTGTTTTCAAATAAAGGTTATGTATTTTAACACTGACTGAATATTTCACTTATATCTGTATACTTGGACATAGAGATAGAAAAAAAATTTTTTTCATTGAGGGCCATTTTGATCAATGGACTGAATAGAAATTGAAGGCCACTAAAAAATAAAATGTAGGAGTTTGTTTTTCCCTCTTAGGAAACAAAAATTGGTAAATTAATCTCTTTAAATCTGTGAAGAGGGAATTTAAAATTTTACTCCGTGACTATAGCTAATGCATATCAGATGCATGATGGAGATTATTGGCTGCTGCCAAAAGCTAATTAAGTATAATTCACAGCTCCCTAACTGATCAATTTTTAACTTTAGAGACAACTTTTAACTTTAATTTTTAACTTTAGAGACTGACAGGAGAAACTGAGATAGCACGAATTATATTACCCCCAAAGCTCCAGTGTAGTAGGTTCTCCATTCTTGGTATAGGTACCCACTATCTCCCTTCCTTTAAAGAATTTTTAAAAAATTCAGGCAAGCTGGTTTGGAAAGTGAGGTTTAACTTAATTATAAAAGTTCAACAACAACAAAATCTAAGTTCATCACCCTCAGTATACTAGATTGCTGAAGAATAAGTGAAGCTTTTATAAAAGATAAATCTTCGTTATTTTTCTCAAAGTTTCTGATTGAAAAACAGATGGAATTTTGTTACAGTACCTGTGTATATCAGATTTTATCTTATTTGATATCACTGAATAGCTATTTAAAAAAATGTTGTCATGCTATTGTACCTTAAGAAAAATTAGAATCTGGCTAAGTCTTTACACCCAGATGTATTCCTTCTTGACTGTATTTAATCACAATTAAACTCTCTTTTATTCTTATGCATAGTCTTTCACTGAGTAGTGTCTGCACATACACATGTGGTTTGATTGTTTTAATAGAATTTAGAGATTAATTGATCTGTCAACAGTTTTTTAAAAATCCATTTAAAATTGGGTATTTAATCAAGAAGGTCAAGAAAGTATATTTATTTTATTTATTTATATTTTATATTTTTTATTTTTGGAGATGGAGTTTCACTCTTGTTGCCCAGACTACAGTGCAGTGGCACTATCTCGGCTCACTGCAAACTCCACCTCCCAGGTTTAAGAGATTCTTCTGCCTCAGCCTCCCAAGTAGCTAGGATTATAGGCGCGTGCCACCACACCCAGCTAATTGTGTAGTTTGGGTAGAGACAGGATTTCACCATATTGACCAGGCTGTTCTTGAACTCTTGACCTCCGGTGATCCATCCGCCTCAGCCTCCCAAAGTGCTAGGATTACAGGCGTGAGCCACTGCACCTGGCCAGGAGAGTGTATTTAAATAATATTCTTACTGTCCTATTAGAAAAAAGTTCTAGATAATTCTGTAATATTTTTCAATTCTAACAAATTTACATGGACCAATTTATAGTCCTTTGAATATCTAACACAGATTTCTCTTCTTTTTCTTTTCTTTTTTTTTTTTTTTTTTTTTTGAGATGGAGCCTCGCTCTGTTGCCCAGGCTGGAGTGCGGTGGCGCAATCTCGGCTCACTGCAAGCTCTGCCTCCCAGGTTCACGCCGTTCTTCTGCCTCACCCTCCCCAGTAGCTGGGACTACAGCCGCCCACCACCATGCCTGGCTAATTATTTTTGTATTTTTAGTAGAGACAGGGTTTCACCGTATTAGCCAGGATGGTCTCAATCTCCTGACCTAGTGATCCGCCCGCCTTGGCATCCCAGAGTGCTGGGATTACAGGCGTGAGCCACTGCGCCCAGCCGCTCCTTTTTCTTAAAACTGTTTCTGAGATTATTTTTTCCTTCAACCTCCCTTTAAGGAAAACCTAATGCCCAAAATGTTTCACATTTGAACCCACATTTTTAATACATTTACTGTAAAAAATTTTTAAGTAGGCACCCATGTACCAAACATGGATGGAGTCATCTTCTTCTTTTTTGTTTTGGAGACAGAGTCTCACTCTGTTGCCTAGGCTGGAGTGCAGTGGCATGAACTCGGCTTATTGCAAGCTCTGCCTCCCGTGTTCAAGTGATTCCCCTGTCTCCACCTCCAGAGTAGCTGGGATTACAGGTGTCCGCCACCACACTCGGCTAATTTTTATATTTTTAGTAGGGACGGGTTTTCGCCATGTTAACCAGGCTGATCTTGAACTCCTGACTTCAGGTGATCCCCCCACCTTGGCCTCTCAAAGTGCTGGGATTACAAGTGTGAGCCACCGTGCCCGGCCGGAGTCTTCTGTTTATATTGTCTCAATACCACTCCCTTTATCCCTTGTACTACCCACTCCATAAAGACTGTGTTGAATAGGGTCGCACCCAAACATTTTCCAGCTTCTAATGCTTTTTATATTTGTACATAAATTCAAACAAATCTGTGGTGTCTTTAGCCAACGACAGCATACAATCTGTGAGGTTAGAAAGAACAAAAAGAAACCAGAAAATGTATGTTGAGTAATCACTAAATGATGCGTCTTCCATAGTTTTTCCATAAACTGTTAAGTTCTGTTGAGTATTAGATACTATCCATAATGCTGAGGTCACAGGATCCAGTCTTATATAGGGAATGTTAGTTAGTGGAGTATGGACAGAGGTTACTAGTCTTTGTTGTCTTGGAAATCCTGGGTATTACAACCTGAATAATGTAACCAGAAAATGTACATTAGCCTTCTCTTGGCTGTAATCAATTCTCAGATTTTCCTTGCTTTTGATGACCTTGACAGTTTTGAGGAGTACTGGTCAGGGATTTTGCAAAATTTCTCTATGTTAGGATTTGCCTGATGTTTTTCTCATGATTAGACAGGGGTTGTTGATTTCTTTAGGGCAGACCACAGAGTTAAAGTGCCATTCTTATCCCATCTTATCAAGGGTACATACTAACAATGTGATCTAGCACTGTTGATATTAACCTGGTCAAGGCAGTGGTTTGCCAGGTTTCTTCATTGTAAAGTTACTCACCTCTCCCCCTTTCTGTACTATATTGTTTGGACGAAAGTCACTAAAGTGCGGCCCACACTTAAAATGTAGGGAATTATGTTCCCTGAAAGTAGATAATCTAGATAAATCATTTGGAATTATTTTGCATAGGCTACTTGTCTCTTCTCCCCTATTTATTGATTTAGTAATTTTTTTTTTTTTTTTTTTTGAGACGGAGTCTCGCTCTGTCACCCAGGCTGGAGTGCAGTGGCCGGATCTCAGCTCACTGCAAGCTCCGCCTCCCGGGTTCACGCCATTCTCCTGCCTCAGCCTCCCGAGTAGCTGGGACTACAGGCGCCTGCCACCTCGCCCGGCTAAGTTTTTGTATTTTTAGTAGAGACGGGGTTTCACTGTGTTAGCCAGGATGGTCTCGATCTCCTGACCTCGTGATCTGCCCGTCTCGGCCTCCCAAAGTGCTGGGATTACAGGCTTGAGCCACCGCGCCCGGCAAGTCATTTATTTATATCAGTATGAACTCATAGATATTAATTTTTTATTTGGCTTATAATCTAATATGACTTTAATTAATTATTTGCTCCACTTTTCTAGCTTTGACCATTGGGATCTCTTTCAGTTGGTTCCTGTGTATGTTTGACATACCCCATCATTGTGGGTTTTTCTTTTTTTCCTTTTTTTTTTTTTTTGAGATGGAGTCTTGCCCTGTCGCCCAGGCTGGAGTGCAGTGGTATGATCTCGGCTCACTGCAAGCTCTGCCTCCTGGGTTCACGCCATTAAAAAAGTAGAGATGGGGTTTCATCATGTTATCCAGGATGGTCTCGATCTCCTGACCTCATGATCCATCTGCCTTGGCCTCCCAAAGTGTTGGGTTTACAGGTGTGAGCCACCGCGCCCAGCTGTGGGTTTTTCTAAAGGAGAGTGGAGACTTTCTTACTTTCCGATACTACAAGATATTCAGGCTCATCTTATCTATTTCCTGCTCTAGCACTAGAATCAGTCATTTCTCCAAGGATCCCTGGGTCCTTTTATTTCAAATGGTATTTAAAAACCAAGATTTGGATGCTGGGTGTGCTTGTTGCTACTGGCATTTTGTTGATTCTGGGTCCTCTTGGCTGACAAAGCAAGGAGACATATGTGAGTGTACTAACCCATGCATATAAACATATCTATAAATATTTCTGTATGTAACTATCAGTGTTGTTATTAAGCTGAACATGAATTTATACTGATATCTCCAATTATAATTCATCCAGTCTCCAACTGTAATGATCCATGGATCATTCTACCTTCCACTGATGAAAAAAGCCAAACTGTAAAGTATTCAAAAAGGTTTCTTCTGAACCAAATATGAGTGACCATGGCCCGTGACATGGCCTCAAGAAGTCCAGAGAACATGTGCCCAAAGTGGTTGTGTTACAGTTTTTGGTTTTATACATTTTATGGAGTAAGAAGTTACAGGCAAAGATGTCAATGAATACATGTAAGGTATACATTGTTTTGGCCCAGACAGTCAGGGCATCTCAAAGTGGGCAGGGTGGGGGAGCAGTGGACACACTGGTCATAAGTGGATTCAAAGGATTCCTGACTGGCAATTGGTTGAAAGCGTTGATCTTTCCCTAGAGTGGAAATCAGCAGAAAGAAGGGCTTGAGTTAAGATAAGAAAGATTGTGAGAGCCAAGATTCTTATGTAGATGAAGCTTCCGGGTGGCAGACTTTAGGGAGAATACATGGTAAATGACTGTTATCTGACTTTAAAAGGTGTCAGGCTCAGTTAAATCTCTCCCAAATCAGAAAAACACCTGGAAAAGGAAGAGGATTTTTCTACAGAGCACAAATTTGCTCCACAAGAAATGGCTTTGCAGGGCCATTTCAAAATACGTCAAATAAATATATTTTGGGGTAAAATTCTTGTATTTCCATCAGTGCGTGCTGTCTGTCATGTGACACTAAACCAAGGTCAGGTTGGAGCTGGGTATCTCATTGCTGCAAAGAGTCTGTTTTGTTAGTCTATGATCTCTATTTTAATGTTAATTCTGGTCAGTTGTGCCTAAATTCCAAAGGGAGGAGGGAATAATGAAGTGTGTCTGACCTGCCCTTCCTTTGGTGGCTTGAAGTAGTTTTTCAGGGTTCTTTGGGATCCCATTGGCCAAGAGGTGAGTCTGTTCATTTGGTTGGGCAGCTTAGAATTTTATTTTTGGTTTATACTTTCTTATCTTGCTTATCCGTAAACTTCTACTCTAATAGGGAGAAACCTGACTTCCACACTGCCATCCTCCATCCGTTTGCTTAATTATTTCATTCCAGAATGCATGTATGGAACTGTTCCCCTGTAGGTAGCAACTTCATCAACTGTAATTCAATGCTGTGTCCAGTTTTTTGCTTTTAGTGTGACAGACTCCATTTGTTCCCAAAGTTCCTTTAGTCAGCACCTTTTTACTCCATCCACTTCAGTGAAGTTGTTGATTCTTAAATTTGTAATATAGTCAGATTGTTTCATCCTAATCTGCATTACATTTTGGGATTCTCCAATGTCCTACATGATTTTCAAAAATTTTCATATATTAAGGTTCATTCATGCTATAGCTTAGTGTACTCATTATTTTGAATTTTTGAAAATTAAGGTACAATATGCTTTATGTAAAATACACATAAAGTAAACTTGTATTTAAGTGAACAGGTTAATGAATTTTTACACACATATATGTACATATATACATCAAACACATACCTGTGAACCATCCCCTGTAGAGTCTTATTTAGGGAAAAGGAGTCAGGCTGACAGAACCAAGGTAAAGCAAAAACCAAAAGCAGATAAGCTATAAGTCTGCCATTCTTCATCGTCCAGGACACACAACTGTCCAATGCAAATAACTCACAATCTTCCTGTGCCCAACCGATCACCAGACACCTGCAAGTTAGCTCACTGCAATCTTGGCATTATCAATACTGCATAAATCCCTCTTCAGCACACAGCACAGGCACCGTCCTACAAAATCCCCAGCAAGCCTTTATCTCCTTGCCATCAGCTCCTCTCTTGCTAACTTGCCCACTGTTTCCTTGCAACTTATTTTGCAACTTTCTCTGATAAATCTACCTTTCTTTACCTGCAAGTGTTTTGATAAATTATTTTTACCACCCCTGCCACTGGCCCAGATAGTCACTGATCACCTGTGACATCCCCTAAATCTAAATACAGAACATTTGCAACATCCAAGAAGACCCCCTAGGCTGCTGCCAGTCAGTACCCCATCCTTTCAGAGGTAACCACTCTTATTTCTGTTGCCACAGCTTAGTTTTGTATTTTCCTGAATTCCGTATAACTGGAGTTGTACAGTACTCTTACGTGTGTGGCTTATGTTGCTCATCACCATATCTATATCACTGGTTTCTTCTCTATAATTGTAAAATATTTCATTTGCATAAACAAACCATAATTTATCCATTTTCCTGTTGATGAACGGTTGAGTTGTTTTCATTTTTTTGCTGTTATGAATCAAACTTCTGTGAACTTCCTTATCCATGGCTTATGGATCACATATACTTTCATAGCTCTTGGATATACAGGCAGGAACACAGTGACTATGTCATATGATAAGTGCTGAGAGCTGCTAGCTGTCCAGGTGTTCAATTAGGACTTTGAGCCAAACTAAAAGTAATGACTAAGCCCTTATTCACTTATTGCAATAGTATAAGCAAGAGGTCAAAGAGGAAACGGTGTCAGCCACCATAACGTTCCATTTTTTTTTCTCCGCATAACAGCACTGGGCAAGAGTTAAATGGATCAGCATAGACCAGGATGACCCCATTGCCAATGGAGCACTGAATAAAGGGCTTCTGCCATTTTATGGACCTGGGAGATAGAAGGAGAAAGAGGAAGAAGGCCTAGAAGTGGGAAAGAACTGAGTACTGAGTCAGGGTGGAGAAAATTGTCTCCAATGCCCCAGATAAGGAGGTCTCCACATAAGTGCTTGAACAATATCTCTCCTGAGGCAACCCCTGCTTCTACCCCACTGTACCAAACAAGCAAGCCTCCAGATGGAAATTCCTACGCAAGGAATGAAGATGTGCTCAACAGCATGATTGCCCAGGGTGGTGTGGGGAAAGGGGAGGCTGAATTCCTGACTGCAGCTTCCTTCAGAGACTGCAGTGCATAAATGCAATGCAGCTTCCTGACTGCAGCTTCCTTCAGATACTGCAATGCACAGCTGCACCAAATCTTCAGGGAGGGCAGCTTTCTTCTTTGAGGCTTTCCAGGTGAAGGCTTTGCAGTGGCCTATGGTTGCATCTGAAAGGTCACATATAGAAGTTTGGCCTGGAACCAGACTTCTCAATAGGTGGTATATGTTTTACGCTTTTTCCCATTCTTTTCTGCCTATAGCCTTTCCTGAGTCCAAGAAACAATGAAGCTCACAATTCAGCATGTCAGTTCTCTACATCAACTGAAATATCTGGTGATGTTGGTACTAATTTAATTGGTGTCTGCACCAGCCCAGCGACCCTTGAACACTCAGAATTTTCAAACAGAGAATTCCAACATTATCAGGTAATACTTGGGACAACACTGTTTTCTGGATTAAGATATAATCCACATGAAAATACTCTTGATCCAATATTTGGAGGAAAAACATTCAGTCAATTAACATTAACATTTTTCTTTTGAGAAATCCTTTGAAAATGTGAAGTCACTGAGAGGGAATATAGGAGAGGTAGAAGATTTATGGGGATGTTTGTTTAAGGAGTTAATGATCTTAATAGAAAGACAAAAACATATAAGGATTTTAGAGAGGGTCAAAGAAAACAAAAATTAGAGGCTTTTATTTTTGAAGTACTGACTAGGTAACAACATAGCAAATACATTGGCAGTGAATGACATTGTCTGTAAACCTTGCTCAGGTGGAAGATGACGTCATGTGTTGAGGTCCCAGGCCCTAATCTGTGGATGATCTGTCTCTCTCTGCCTTCCTGCGTGCCTCTGAGCCTAACTGTGGGCCTTCTTGTAGCCCTCCTGGCTCTGATCTCATATGTTTTCAACCTTGACTGGATGGTTTATGTACCCTTGGAGGTATAAAGAGTTTCTAAGATGATATCTATTATTTTTTAATTTGGAAAGATGCATTCATGTAAATAAGAAAGCATGAGAGATCAGTGGATATTTCTTTGAACATTAAGGAAAACAAAAGTACTAGGTTTTTCCTAATAAAAACTAAAATTTGGGCCCAGCATTTGTTATTTAAAATAGTTTTTATCTTCCTGTTTTATGCTCAATGGGCTCTTGTTGCCCACTGCTTAGATAGAACCAATTTGTCAAGACAGGGGGTTTGCAATAAAGAGTTTCACACACGTAGAGCTGGCAAAATGAGAGACCAGAGTTTTATTATTACTCATATTCACCTGCCTCAAAGTTTGGAGGCTAGGGTTTTTCAAACGTAGTTTGGGAGAAGGAAAGGTGGCTAGGGAATGGGTGCTACTGACTGGTTGGGGGTACAATCATAGGAGTGTGGGAAATGGTCCTTGTGGCCACTGAAGTTGATTCTGGGTAGGGCCAGAAGACCAGTTGCTGCCACCAGTCATCAGAAATGTAAAAACCTGAAAAGGAATTTCAAAAGACCAATCTTAGGTGCTACAATAGTGAAAGAATCTGCAGGAGTAATTGGGGAAGTTGTAAATCTTGTGATCTCCAGAATAATGACAGGTAATCATTTATGTCTACACCTGATTAGAATTCAGGCTTCTCTCATCCTCCTAACCTGGTGGTCTTTCATTAGCTTTACAAAGGCAGTTTAGTTTTGGGGAAGGGCTATTATGTCTAGGAACAAGTAAGGACAGTTTGGAAGTTAAAGGCAAGATGAGAGTTGATTAGATCAGATCTCTTTCACCATCATAATTTTCTCACAGTTACAATTTTTGCAAAGTTAGTTTCATTTATACATTCTTTCAGTGAAGTAATCTATTTCAAAATCTACTACAAAGCTGTAGTAATCAAAACAGGATGGTATTGGCACACAAAAAAAAGACCAATTGAAGAGGACAGAGAGTCCAGAAATAAACCCAAACATTTATGATCAATTGGTTTTTCAACAAAGATGTCAAGAACACACAATGAAGAACAGTCTTTTCAAAAATTGTGTTGGAAAAACTGAATATCCACCTGGAGAAGAGGGAAATTGGACTCTGATCACACATCATATACAAATATCAACACAAAATGGCAAAATACTTCAATGTAAGACTTGTAATTATAAAGTTACTAGAAGAAAACATAATATAAATAGGATGAACAATGGCATTAATTTTTCATAAAATATTTATTTTCATCTTTAGTAATTTTACTTAAATCCATTCCAGGTGACACGAAATTTTTTCTGTGACTGGTCTCTATGGAAAACCTTTCTGGCTTGTCTCTTAGCCTGTGTGATAACAACAGCAATTGGAGTACTCATGGTATCCCTGGTATATAATGAGAAAAATAATAACGCCTCCGTTGTTATCCAGTTTCCCCAAAGCCATGGAACACCCTCATCTGCCACTGGAATAACCTCATCTACAGATTCTCAACCTACTGTTACCACTACTATAATAAATTCTACCACAAAATCCACTTCACCTAAACCTACTATTATAAGAACCACTGCAAGCAATTCTATAGAACCTACCAGCACGATGACCTCCAATAACACTTCAGTTGCAACTTCAGTATCACCAGTCACCGTTTCAACTGAAGCCACAGCCACAACAACAGCGGGAATTTCCACAGAGGCTACAACCAAAACAGCCACTACTACCACTTCCACTGAATACACATCCACAACAACAGTAAGCAATGCAACTGAACAGTTCACCACAACGACTGCAGGTACTTCCACTGAGGCAACAACAACAAAAGCCACCACTGTCACCTCTGCTGAACCCACAACCAAAACAACGACCAGCACTGAATGTGAACAGTCTGCCACCACAACTGTAGACACTTCCACTGAGACTACAACCACAACAGCCAACAATACCACCTCTTCTGAACCCATAACCAGAACAACAGCCAGCACTGCAACTGAACAGTCTGCCACTACAACTTCAGGCACTTCCACTGAGACAACAGCCACAACAGCCACCACCACAACCGCTACTGAATCCACAGCCACAACAACAGCCAACACTGCAACTGAACAGAGTACTACCACAACTGTAGGCACTTCCACTCAGACTACAACCACAACAGCCACCACTACCACCTCTACTGAATGCACAACCACAACAACAGCCAGCACTACAACTGAACAGTCTGCCACAGCAACTGAAGGTACTTCCAATGGAATTACAGACAAAACAGACACCACTGCCACGTCTACTGAACCCAGCAGTACAACAACCAGCATGGTAACTGAACAGTCTGCCACCACAACTGCAGGCACTTCCACTGAGACAACAGCCACAACAGCCACCACTACCACTTATACTGAACCCACAATGACAACCACAATAAGCACTGCAGCTAAAGAGTCTGCCACCACAACTGTAGCCACTGCTACTGAGACCAAAAACACAGTAGTCATCACTGCCACCTCTACTGAACCCACAACCACAACAGCAACCAGCACTACAACTGAACAGCCTGCCACCACAACTGCTGGCACTTCCACTGAGACTACAACAATAACAGCAACCAATACCATTTCTACTGAACCCACAACCACAACAACAGCAAGCACTGCAACTGAACAGTCTGCCGCCACAACTGCAGACATTGCTACTGAGACTAGAACCATAACAGCCACCACTGCAACCTCTACTGAACCCACAACCGCAACAACAGCCAGCATTGCAACTGAACAGTCTTCCACCAAAACTGCTGGCACTTCCACTGAGACAATAACCACAACAGCCACCACTACCACATCTACTGAACCTGCAATGACAACCACAGAAAGCACTGCAACTGAACAGTCTACCACCACAACTGCAGGAACTTCCATTGAGACTACAACCGCAACAGCCAACACTACCACCTCTACTAATTCCACCACCACAACAGCCAGCACTGTAACTGAGCAGTCTGCCACCACAACTGCAGGCACTTCCACTGAGAATACATCCACAGCAGACACCACTGCCACTTCTATCAAACCCACAGTGACAACCACCGCAAGCACTGCAACTGAACAGTCTGCCACCACAACTGCAGACACTTCCATTGAGACTACAACCACAACGGCCACCGCTGCCACCTTTAGTGAACCCACAACCACAACAACAGCCAACACTGCAACTGAACAGTCTGCCACCACAACTGTAGGCACTTCCACTGAGACTACAACCCCATCTTCCACCACTACCACTTCTACTGAACCCACAACCACAACAAAAGCCAGCACTGCAACTGAACAGTCTGCCACCACAACTGCAGACACTTCCACTGAGACTACAACCCCATCTTCCACCACTACCACTTCTACTGAACCCACAACCACAACAACAGCCAGCACTGCAACTGAACAGTCTGCCACCACAACTGCAGGCACTTCCATTGAGACTACAACCACAACAACCACCACTACCACCTCTACTGAAGCCACAATCAGAACAACAGCCAGCACTGCAACTGAACAGTCTGCTACCACAACTGCAGACACTTCCATTGAGACTACAACCACAACAGCCACCACTGCCACCTCTACTGAACCCACAACCACAGCAGCCAGCACTGCAACTGAATAGTCTGCCACCACAACTGCTGGCACTTCCACTGAGACAATAATCACAATAGCCACCACTACCTCATCTACTGAACTTACAATGACAACCACAGCAAGCACTGCAACTGAACAGTCTGCCACCACAACTGCAGACACTTCCACTGAGGCTACAACCACACCACCGACCAATTCCACCTCCACTGAACCCACAACCACAACAATAGCCAGCACTGCAACTGAATAGTCTGCTACTACAACTGCAGGCACATCCACTGAGGCTACATGCACAACAGCCACCAATACCGCTTCTACTGAACCCACAACATCAACCACAGCAAGCACTGTAACTGAACAGTCTGCCACCACTACTGCAGCCACAGCCACTGAGACTATAACCACAACAGCCACCACTGCCACCTCTACTGAACCCACAGCCACAACAACAGCCAGCACTGTAACTGAACAGTCTGCCACCACAACTGCTGGCACTTCCACTGAGGCTACAACTACAACAGCAACCACAACCACCTCTACTGAATCCACAACCAGAACAACAGCCAGCACTGCAACTGAACAGTCTGCCACAACAACTGAAGGTACTTCCACTGGAGTTACAACCACAACAGACACCACTGCCACAACAACTGGAGATACTCCCACTGCAGTTACAACAACAACAGATACCACCCGCACTACAACCTCCAGCACTGCAACTGAACTGTGTCCCACCACAACTGCAGGCACTTCCACTGAGGCTGTAACCACTACAGTCACCACGACCACCTCTACTGAACTCACAACCACAACAGCAGCCAGCATTGTAACTGAACAGTCTGCCACTACAACTTCAGGCACTTCCACTGAGACTACAACTACAGTGGCCACCACTGCCACCTCTACTTAACCCACAACCACAACAACAGCCAGCACTTCAACTGAACATTCTGCCACCAGAACTGCAGGCACTTCCACTGACACTTCTACCACAATAGCCACCACTGCCACCTCTTCCAAGTCCAGTAGTAGAGCAACACCTGGCACTGCAACTGAACAGTCTGTCGCAAAAACTGCTGACCCTTCCACTGAGACTACAATGACCACAGCCACCACTACCACCTCTACTGAACCAAGCGCTACAACACAGCCAGCACTGCAACTGAATAGTCTGCCATAACAATTGCAGGCACTTTCTCTGAGGCTACAACCACAACAGCCACCACTACCACCTTTACTGAACACACAACCACAACAACAGTCAGCAACTGCAACTGAACAGTCCGCCACAACAACTGTAGGCACTTCCACTGAAGCTACAACCACCACAGCCACCACTGCCATCTCTACTGAACCTAAAACCACAACAACAGCCAGCACTGAAAGTGAACACTCTGGCACAACAACTGCAGGCACTTCCACTGATACTGCTACCATAATTACCACCACTGCCACCTCTACTGATCCTGGCAGTTCAACAGCCAGCATTGAAACTTAACGGTTTACCACAAGTGCAGCAGTTTCTGCTGAGTCTTCAACCACATCAGCCACCACCACTTCTTCCTCAAAAGTCACCACTTCAATCCAACCAACCACCTAATTGCCAGCACTTTTACTGATGCTACCACCATGGTGAGCACTACTATCCCCTCTACTTGATCGACAACACCAATAGCAGCCAGCATCTCCATTGAAACAACTGCCACAATACATCAGGTCCTTCCACTGTGGCTACAACTACAACAGCCACCACTCTCCCTTCTTCTGTACCCGCAACCACAATAGCAGCTAGCACTGAAACTAAACAGACTACTACAATGACTGTTGGTACTTCCACGGTGGGTACAACCAAAATTGCCACTGTGATTGCCCTCAGTGAGTCTACAACCACAATAGCAGCCATGATGCCCACTGAACAGACTAGTACAACAACTGTAGGGACTTCCACTGAGCCATCAATCACAATGATCCCAACTTCTGCTTCTACTGAATCTTCAACCACAACTGCACCCACTGGTTCACCTGAACTGACCACCACAACAACCACAGGCACTCCTACTCAGGCTACAACCACAAAAGTCCCCATTACTACTTATATTGAACTCACTACTCCAACAGCATCCATCACTTTGACTGAACTAAACCTGGAAAACAGAAATAGCCACCATTTTGACTACGGTCATTATCATAACAATCATAGGCAGCATCTCTACTAGCCTGTAAGTATAAGAGTCAGGACTATTGCTTTGAAAGAACCAGTTATCACAACAGCAACCATTCCTTCAATTTAACCACAAACCACATAACCATATATAGCACTGCAGCTGAATTTAACAGAACAGCAACATGGACCTCATCTAATGAGTCTGTAGACACTAATGGTAGTGCTACCATTTTTTTTTTTTTTTTTTTGAGACAGAGTCTTACTCTGTCACCCAGGCTGGAGTGCAGTGGTGCCACCTCCGCCTCCCAGGTTCAAGCGATTCTCCTGCTTCAGCCTCCCAAGTAGCTGGAACTACAGGCCTGTGCCACCATGCCTGGCTAATTTTTTGTATTTTTAGTAGAGATGGGGTTTCACCATGTTAGCCAGGATGGTCTCGATCCCCTGACCTCGTGATCCACCCACCTTGGCCTCCCAAAGTGCTGGGATTACAGGCATGACCCACTGCACCTGGCCTGCTACCATTTTAAATAAACTAATAATCACAACAGCAGCTGCTACTTTAACTGAAGTTAGTATAACTACATCTACTGGTAGCACCTCATCTGAACATGTCAGCATAATTGTGAGCACCATCTCTTAATCCAAACTTATCACTGTAACTCCAAGCTTTGTTCCTTCAACTGAATGTATTACCACAATCACAATTATCTTTTCAATTGAGGCCACAGCCATGACAACTAGGTTCATATTAGCTAAGTCTATGACCATTGTAACTTTTACTGAATCTAGTGTCATAAGATTACAATAACAGTCTCACTTATTGGTATCCACAGTGGCCAAAACTCCCACTTCGGTTGAAGCTACAACTACATAAATCATCCAACAACTTTTAACTCAACCCTGAATTACTCTCATATCAAATGAACCTACAAATGATTATTACTTTAACAAAATCATCAGACACTACTACCTGCACTTTAATTGAATTTACAACCCTCACAATAGCTACCTCCAACTCAGTTACTGAGTCTCTTCTGTTTTCTGATACAACTAAACCAACATCTTTAACCTTCACTGCCACCAACTCAACTAAATGAAAGCCAACACATACACTACTAACTCAACTGACTCTTCGATCACGACTCTCTAGCAATATCAGCTCAATTTACAATCTCCATGAGCATCATTACCTGTTAATAGAAAATGAAATCGCAGTTATAGTTTCTACATAATCTGCTCTCACAATACTGCCAGCTCTTCCTCTGCCCCTTCAAATGAGTCCATTCATAGCCACAACAATCATGCTCCATCAACAAAAGTTGCTATTCCTATAACATCTACTGAAATTTCACAATAGAGACCACCACATTTCTACTCTATGTACTCCTAAAACAGACAAAACTTTACTGAACCTTTTAATAGCCTATCACTGGAATCTACAAGCATTACAATTTCTATTTCATGTTATTCAAAGCCATTCACCACTTATTCATAAATGCAAAGCTTTCATTTTTTCTAATGAATTGACTAAGTCTGATTACTACTCTCACTTGACCAAAATGGCAATTTTCTAATGACCTATTCTAGGGCAACTGTGGTTAGTATACCTACAAATTAAATCCTAACGCCTACCATCGTCATTCCTATACCAAATTCCGTATCTGCCATCAGTACCATAGGGAATTATATGGCCAATATCACTGCCAACGTGTAACTCCAAAAACGTGGGGTTATAGTGGTTACCAGAAACAACTACTTCTTAAACAAGACTTACTTATTGCTTATTGACCAGTTCAGCTATTACTACCATGACAATGAAATCATTTTCATGCTTATACTTAGATTTAAAAATATGACTTAGCAGACCTGAACACTAAATGTGGAGTTTTCCTATTTTCTCTGTGAAGTTTTAGATAATGCAATTTTCATACAAAGTAAGTTCAATCTATTTATTTATGTTGGAAACCTCTTCTGATTAAATAAATAAGTTACCAAATATGAATATAGTCTTTTATTATTCCAAAATTTTAGTGCTTAATACATATACTCGTTATGTAATAGGGAAAGAACATTCTGTATGGTGAGGGTATATTAAATGTATGAAGTACCACATTTCCTTTTCAGACTGTGTGAAATTATTTCCATTTCATTATTTACTGTTTAAATTGTTTTGCTATTTAAGTAATATTTATGAATGTGTTCTCTCTATTTTTGGTTTTGAAAATTTATTTTCTGCTATGTTTTCAGTAATCTTTTACAATCATTCAATTTAAAACTTTGAGTAACCATTTTCTGTGTGCCTGCTATTTGCTGAAATACTGAAGAAAATTTAGAAAAAATAACAATGCAGGCCAAGCACAGAGGCTCACATCTGTAATTCCAACATTTTGGGACCCTAAGACAGGAGGATTGCTTGAGGTCAGGAGTTCAAGACCTGGTTCTCAAATGTCCCATCACAGATTCTAGAAAAAATACTTTTTTTCAACATGCTCAACAAAAAGACAGGTTTTTCTTGGTGAGATGAATCTACACATCTCACAGATAGCTTCTTTTTAGTTTTTCTTTAGGGATATGTTTTTCCCCATAGGTCTCAATGGGCTCCTAAATGTCCTTTCACAGATTCTAGAAAAAGAGTGTTTCCAACCTTCTGCATCCAAAGAAAGGTTTAACTCTGCGAGATGAATCCACACATCACAAAGCAGTTTCTCAGATGGCTTCTTTCTAGTTTTTATCTGGTGATACTTGGTTTTTCCCATAGCCTCAAAGGGCTTTCAAATGTCCTTTCAGAGATTCCACAAAAAGAGTTTTTCCAACCTGATGAATCAGAAGAAAGTTTTAGGTCTGTGAAAGGAATCCAATCATCATAAATCAGTTTCACAGATAACCTCTTTCTCGTTTTTACCTGGGAATAGTCGATTTTTCCCCATAGGCCACAATGGGTTCAAAAACGTCACTTCATAGATTCCAGAAAAAGAGTGTTTCCAACCTGTTGAATCAAAAGATTCGATTTATTTTGTGAGATGCATCCACACATCACAAAGCAGTTTCACAGATAGCCTCTTTAGAGTTTTTACCTGGAGATATTCCCTTTTTCCCCATTGGCCTCAATTGTCTCCCAAATGTCCCTCTGCAGATTCTACAAAAAGAGTGTTTCCAACGTGTGGAGTCAAAAGAAAGATTTAACTCTGTGAGATGAATCCACATATCACAAAGCAGTTTCACAGGCAGCATCTTTCTAGTTTTTATCTGAAGATTATTTTTCACAATAGGCCTTGATGCACTCCCAAATATCCCTTTGCAGATTCTACAAAATCAGTGTTTCTAAAGTGATGAATGAAAAGAAAAGTTTAATGAGATGAATGCACACATCACAAAGTGGGTCCTCAGACAGCTTCCTTCTAGTTTTTATCATGGGATATTTGCTTTTTCACCACTGGCCTCGATGAGCTCCCAAATGTCCATTTTGCGAATGGGCAAACAGTGTTTCCAAACTGCAGAATCAAAAGAAAGGTTTAAATCTGTGAGATATTGAATGCACACATCACAAAGCATTTTCTCAGAAAACTTCTTTCTAGTTTTTATCTGAGGATACTTTCTTTTTCACCATAGGCCTCAATGAGGTCCCAAATATCCCTTCACAGATTCTACAAAAAGAGTGCTTCCAAACTGCTGAATGAAAAGAAAATGTTAACTCAGAGAGATCAGTGCACACATCACAAAGTGGTTCCTCAGACACCTTCCTTCTAGTTTTTATCCTGGGATGTTCAATTTGTCTCCATTGGCCTAAATGAACTCCCAAATGTCCATTCACAGAATGGACAAAAACAGTGTTTCCAAACAGCTGAATCAAAAGAAAGGTTTAACTTTGTGAGATGAATGCACACATCACAAAGCAGTTTCTCAGAATGCTTCTTTTTAGTTTTTATCTGAATATATTTTCTTTTTCACCTGGGCCTCAGGGCGCTCCCAAATGTCCCTTTGCAGGTTCTACAAAAACAGCATTTTCAAACTGTGGAATGAAAAGAAAGGTTTAACTTTTTGAGATGAATACACACATCACTAAGTGGTTTCTCAGATAGCTTGCTTCTAGTTTTCACCCTGGGATTGTCATTTTTTTCACCATCGTCCCCCATGAGCTCCCAAATGTCCATTCGCAGAAGGGAGAAAAACAGTGTTTCCAAACTGCTGAATCAAAAGAAAGGTATATTTCCGTGAGATGAATGCACATATCACAATGCAGTTTCTCAGAAAGCTTCTTTCTAGTTTTTACCTGAAGATATTTTCTTTTTCACCATAGGCCTCAAGGCACTCCCAAATATCCCTTCACAGATTCTACAAAAACAGTGTTTCCAAACTGCTGAATGAAAAGAAATTTTTAACTCTGCGAGATGAATGCACACATCACAAGTCGTTTCCTCAGATAGCTTCCTTCTAGTTTTTTTCCTGGGATATTCGATACTTTGCCATTGGCCTCAATGAGCCGCCAAATGTCCATATGCAGAATGGACAAAAACGGTTTTTCCAAACTGCTGAATCAAAGAAAAGGTTTACTCTGTGAGATGAATGCGCATATCACAAGGCAGTTTCTAAGAAAGTTTATTTCTACTTTTGATCTGAAGACATTTTCTTTTTCACCATAGGCCTCAATGTGCTCCCAAATATCCCTTTGCAGATTCTTAAAAAACGCTGTTTCCAAACAGCTGAATGCAAAGAAAGGTTTGCCTCTGCAAGATGATTGTACACATCACAAAGTGGTTTCTCAGACAGGTTCCTTCTAGTTTTTATCATGAGATATTCACTTTTTCACCATTTGTTTCAATGAGATCTCCAATATTCATGTGTGGAATGGACATAAGCAGTGCTTCCAAATTGCTGAATCAAAAGAAAGGTTTAACTCTGTGAGATGAATGTCCACATTCCAAAGCAGTTTCTCAGAACACTTCTTTCTAGTTTTTATTGGAAGATATTTTCTTTTTCACCATAGGCTTCAATGCGCTCTCAAATATCACTTTGTAGATTCTACAAGAACAGCGTTTCCAAACTGCTGAATGAAAGGAAAGGTTTAACTCTGTGAGATGAATGCACTCATCATGAAGCAGTTTCTCATGAGTTTTCTTTCTAGTTCTTATCTGAAGATATTTTCTTTCTCATCACAGGCTTCAATGCATTCCCAAATATTAACTCGCAGATTCTACAAAACATTTTTTCTGAACTTCTGAATGAGAAGAAAGGTTTAACTCTGTGAGATGAATGCACACATCACAGGGCAGTTTCTCAGATAGCTTCCTTTTACTTTTTATCCTGGGATATTCCATTTCTCGCCAGTGGCATCACTGAGCTCCCTTATGTCCTTTTGCAGAAAGGACAAAAACAGTGTTTCCAAACTGCTGAATCTAAAGAAAGGTTTAGCTCTGTGAGATGAATGGACATATCCATATCACAAAGCAGTTTCTCAGAAAGCTTCTTTGTAGTTTTTTTCTGAAGGTGTATTCTTTTTCACCATAGGACTCAATGTGTTCCCAAATATGCTTTCACAGATTCTACAAAATAAGTGTTTTCAAACACCTGAATTAAAAGAAAAGTTAAACTTTTTGAGATGAATGCAGACATCACAAAGCAGTTTCTCAGACAGCTTTCTTCTACTTTTTATGGTGGGACATTCGATTTTTTGGCCATTGGCCTCAATAAGCTATCAAATCTCGATTCACAGAATGGACCAAAAAAAAGTGTTTTCAAACTGTTGAATCAAAAGAAAGGTTTAACTCTGTGAGATGAATGCACATACCACAAAGCAGTTTTTCAGAAAGCTTCTTTCTAGTTTTTATCTGAAGATATTTTCTTTTTGACCTTAGGCCTCAAAGTGTCAATAAATATCCCTTCACAGACTCTAGTTTTTATGCTGGAATATTCGATTTTTCACCATTGGCCTCAATGAGCACCAAAATGTCCATTTGCAGAATGGGAAAAAAAACAGTGTTTCCAAACTACTGAGTCAAAAGAAGGGTTTAAATCTGTGACATGAATGCACTCATTACAAAGCAGTTTCTCAGAAATCTTCTTTCTGTTTTTTATATGAAGATATTTTCTTTTTCACAATAGGCCTCAATGCACTCCCAAATATCCCTTTTGCAGATTCTAAAAAACAGGGTTTCCAAACTGCTGAATGAAAAGAAAGGGTTAACTTGGTGTGGTGAATGCACACATCACAAAATGATTTCTCAGCTTCCGTCTACTTTTTTTCCTGGCGTATTCACTTTTTTGCCTTTGTTGTCAATGAGCTCCAAAATGTCCATTTGCAGAATTGACAAGAACAGTGTTTTCAAACTGCTGAATAATGGGATGAATGGGCACATCACAAAGCAGTTTCTCAGAAAGTTTCTTTCTAGTTTTTACCTGAAGATATTTTCTTTTCCACCATAGGCCTCATGTGCTCCCAAATATCCCTTTGCAGATTGAACAAAAACAGTGTTTCCAAAGTCCTGAATGAAAAGTAAAGTTAAAATCTACGAGATGAATGCACACACCCCAAAGCTGTTTCTCAGGAAGTTTCTTTCAAGTTTTTATCTGAAGATATTGTCTTTTTCACCATAGGCCTCAAAGCATTGGCAAGGATCCATTTGCAGATTCTACAAAAACAGTATTTTCAAAGTGCTGAATGAAAAAGAGACTTTAACATTTCAAGATGAATGCACACAAAACAAAGTAGTTTCTCAGCTAGCTTCCTTCTAGTATTTATCCTGGAATATGCGATTTTTCGTCATTGGCCTCAATGAGCTCCAAAATATCCCTTTGCAGATTTTACAAAAACATTACTTCCAAGCTACTGAATGTAAAGAAAGGTTTAACTCTGCCAGGTGCATGCGTACATCACAAAGTGGTTTTGAAGATAGCCTCTTTCTAGTTTTTATCATGGGATATTCGATTTTTTGCCATTGGCCTCAATTAGCTCCCAAATATCCAATTGCAAAATGGACAAAAACAATGTTTTCATAATGCTGAATCAAAAAAAGAGTTTGATTCTGTTAGATGAATGCACACATTACAAAATATTATCTCTGAAAGCTTCTTTCTAGTTTTAATCTGAAGTTATTTTCCTTTTCACCGTAGGACCCAATATGCTCTCAAATATGCCTTTGCAAGTTGTACGAAAACACTGTTTCCAGACTTCTGAATGAAAAGGAAGGTTTAACTCTGTTGAGGAATACACACATCACAAAGCAGTTTCTCAAATAGATTCCTTCCCGTTTTTATCATGGGATATTCTATTTTTCAGGATTAGCCTCAATGAGCTCCCAAATGTCCATTCACAGAATGGACAAAAACAGTGTTTCCAAACTGCTGAAACAAAAGAAAGGTTTCACTCTGTAAGATGAATGCACACATCCCTAAGAAGTTTCTCAGAAAATTTCTTTCTAGTTTTTATCTGAAGATATTTTCTTTTTCACCAAAAGCCACAATGCGCTCTCAAAAATCCCTTCACAGCTTCTACAAAAACAGTGTTTCCAAACTGCTGAATGAAAGGAAAGGTTTAACACTGCAATATGAATGCATATGTCACAGATCAGTTTCACAGATAGCTTCCTTACAGTTTTTATCAGGAGATACTTGATTTTTCACCATTGGCCTCAAAGAACTCCCAAACATCTCTTCACAGAATGGAGAAAAACAGTTTTTCCAAACTGATTAATCAAAAGCAAGCTTTAACTCTGTGAGATAAATGCACTCATCACAAAGCAGTTTCTCAGAAAGTTTCTTTCTAGTTTTTGCCTGATGATACTTTATTTTTCACCATAGGCCTCTGTGCACTCCCAAATATTCCTTTGCAGAATCTAAAAAGCTATTGTTTTCATGCTGCTGAATGAGAAGAAAGGTTTAAGCTTTTGACATGAATGCACACATCACAAAGCAGTTTCTCAGATAGCTTCCTTCTAGTTTTTATCCTGGGATATTCTACTTTTGCCATAGGCCTAAATGGGCTTCCAAATGTCCATTTGCAGAATGAAAAAAGCCATGTTTCCAAACTGCTGAATCAAAAGAAATGTGTAACTCTGTGCAGTTTCTCAGAAACATTCTCTAATTTTTATCTAAAGCTATTTTCTTTTTCCTCAATACTCTCCCAAACCTGTGAAGTGTTACCTCATAGATTCTACAAAAAGTGTTTCCAAACTGCTGAATGTAAAGAAAGTTTTAACTGTGTGAGACGAATGCACACTACACAAAGCAGTTCCTAAGATTGCTTCCTGCTAGTTTTTATCCTGGTATAATCGTTTTTTCGCCATTGGCCCCAATGAGCTCCCAAATGTAAAATGGCAGAATGTACACAAATGGTGTTTCCAAATTGCTGAATCAAAAGAAAGGTTCAATACTGTGAGATGAATGCTCACATCACACAGCAGTTTCTCAGAAAGCTTCTCTTTCTAATTTTTATCTGAACATATTTTCTTTTTCACCATAGCCCTAATGCGCTCCCAAATGTTCCTTCACAGATTCCGCCAAAACAGTGTTTCCAAACGGCTGGAAGAAAAGAAAGGTATAACTCTGAGAGATGAATGCACTCATCACAAAGAGGTTTCTCAGATAGCTTCTGCCAAGTTTTTATACTGATTTTTTCACTTTTTTGCCTTTGGCCTCTCTGAGCTCCCAAATGTCTTTTTGCAGAATGGACAAAAAAGAGTTTCCATTCTGCTGAATTAAAAGAAAGTTTTAACTCTGTGAGATGAATGCACACATCACAATGCAGTTTCTCAGAATGCATCTTTCTAATTTATATATAAAATGTTGTCATTTACACCATCCTCCCCAATCCACTCCCAAATATCCCTTCCCAGATTCTACATAAACAGCATTTCCAAACTGCTGAATGAAAGGAACGGTTTAATTCTGTGAGATGAATGCACATATCACAAAGCATTTCCTCAGGTAGCTTTGTTCTCATTTTTATCATGGGATATTTGATTTTTCAATATTGACCTCACTGAGCTCTCAAATATCCATTCACAGAATAGACAAAAACAGTGTTTCCACACTGCTGCATCAAAAGAAAGTTTTAACTCTGGGAGGTGAAAGTACACATCACAAAGGAGTTTCTCAGATAGCTTCTTTCAAGTTTTATCTGACAATACTTGCTTATTCACTATAGGCCTCAATGCACTCCCAAGTGTCTGCAAGTGTTGCACTATAGGCCTCAATACACTCCCAAGTGTCCCAAGGTTCTGCCAAAACAGTGTTTCTAAACTTCTAGAAACTAGAAATAAGCTATTTGTGAAACTGCTTTGTGATGTGTGAATTCATCTCACTGAGTTAAACTGTTCTTTTGATTCAGCAGTTGGAAACACTCTTCTAGTACAATCTGCGAATGGACATTTGAGAGCCCATTGAGGACTGTGGTGAAAAACAGAATATCCCAAGTTAAACACAAGAAAAAAGCTATCTGTGAAAGTGTTTGTAGTGTATGGATTAATCTCACAGAAGTAAAACATTCTTTTTATACAGCAGATTTAAAATACTCTTTTTGTAGAATCTGCAAAGAGACATTCAGGAGCCAATTGAGGCCTACTGTGAAAAACTGAATATTCAGATAAAACCTAGAAAGAAGCAATCTGTGAAACTGCTTTCTGATTTGTGGATTAACCTCTCAGAGTCAAACATTTCTTTTGATTTGGCAGGTTGGAAACACTCTTTTTATAGAAACTCTGAAGGGAAAATTCATAGCCCATTAGGGCTATGGTGAAAAACAGATAAAAAACTAGAAAGAAGCTATTTGTGAAACTGCTTTGTGATGTTTGCATCCAGCTCAGAGAGTTAAACCTTTCTTTAGATCCAGCAGGTTGTAAACACTCTTCTTGCAGAATCTGTGAAGAAACATTTGGGAGCCCATTGAGCACTCTGGGAAAAACCAACTATCCCCAGATGAAAACTAGAAAGAATCTTTCTGTGAAACTGCTTTCTGATGTGTGTATTAATATCACAGATTTAAACCTTTCTTTTGTTACAGCAGGTTGGAAACATTCTTCTTGTAGAATCTGTAAAGAAACATTTGGCAGACCATTGAGGCCTATGGTGGAAAAACTAATTATCCCCAGATAAAAAATTAGAAAAACCTGTCTGTGAAACTGCTTTGTGATGTGTAGATTCATCTCCCAAAGTTAAACCATTCTTTTAATTCAGCAGGTTGGAAACACTCTTTTTGTCAAATCTGTGAAGGGAAATTTGGGAGTCCACTGAGGCCTTTGGTGACTATCCAAACATCCCCAGATAAAAACTAGGAAGAAGCAATCTGTGAAACCTCTGTGTGATATGTGGATTCATCTTACAAATTTAAACCTTTCTTTTGATTCAGCAGGTTGGAAGCACTCTTCCTGTAGAAGCTGCAAAGAAACATTTGAGAACCCATTGAGCTCTGTGGTGAAAAACTGAATATCCCCAGATACAAACTAGAAAGAAGATATCTGTGAAACTGCTTTCTGATGTGTGGATTCGTCTCACAGAGGTAAATCTTTCTTTTGATTCAGAAGGTTTGAATCACCTTTCCTGTAGAATCTGTGATGGGATATTTAGGAGCCTTTTGAGACCTATGGTGAAAAACCAAATATCCCAGATAAAAACTAGAAAGAAGCTATCTGTGAAATTGCTTTCTGATGTATGGATTCATCTCTCAGAGTTAAACTTTTCTTTTGATTCAGCAGATTTGGAAACCTCTTCTTGTGGAATCTACAGAGGGACATTTTGGAGACCATTGATGCCTATGTTGAAAAGCTGAATATCCCCAATTAAAAACTGGAAAGAAACTATCTGTGAAAAGCTTTCTGATATGTGGATTCATGTCACAGAGTTACACCTTTCTTTTGATTCAGCAGGTTGGAAACACTCTTCTTCTAGTATCTGAAAATGGACATTTGGGAGCCTATTGAGGCCTATGGTGAAAATCTGAGTATCTTCAGATAAAAACTACAAAGAAGATATTTGTAAAACTGTTTTGTGATGTGTGGATTCATCTCGATATGTTAAATTTTTCTTTCATGTCAGCAAGTTGGAAACACTCTTCTTGTAGTATCTGTGAAGAAACATTTATGAGCCCATTGAGGCCTATGTTGAAAAACTGAATATTCCTGGATATAACTAGAAAGAAGCTATCTGTCAAATTGCTTTGTGATGTGTGTATTCATCTCACAGAGTTAAACCTTTCTTTTGATTCAGCAGATTGAAAACACTCTTCTTGTAGAATCTGAGAAAGGACATTTGAGAGTCCTTTGAGGCCTATGGTGGAAAACCAAATATCCACAGATAAAAACTAGAAAGAAGATATCTGTGAAACTGCTTTCTGGTGTGTGGATTCGTCTCACAGAGATAAACCTTTCTTTTGATTCAGCAGGTTGAAAACTTTCTTCTAGTAGTATCTGTGAATGGACATTTGGGAGGCTATTGAGGCCTATGGTGAAAAACGGAATATCCTCAGACAAAAACTAGAAAGAATGTATCTGTGAAACTGCCTTGTGGTGTGTGCATTCTTCTCAATGTATTAAACTTTTCTTTTGATTTAGAAGTTTGGAAACACTCTTCTTGTAGAATCTGCAAAGGGACATTTGGGAGCCCATTGAGGCCTATGGTGAAAAACTGAATATCCCCAAATGAAAACTAGAAAGAAGCTGTCTGTGAATCTACTTTTTGATGTATGGATTCATCTCACAGAGTTAAACCTTTCTTTTGATTCAGCAGGTTGGAAACACTCTTCTTGTAGAATCTGTGAAGGGATATTTAAGAGCCCATTGAGGACTGCTATGAAAAAGGAGAATTGACAGACAAAAACAAGAAAGAATCTATCTGTTAAACTGCTTTGTGATATGGCGATTCATCTCACATTGTTGATCCTCTCTTTGATTCATCAAGTTGTTAACACTCTTCTTGTAGAATCTTCAAAGGGACATTTAGGAGCCCATTGAGCCCTATGGTGAAAAACAGTGTATCCCCTGAAAAAAAAAAACTAGATGGAAGTTATCTGTAAAAGTGCTTTGTGATGTGTACATTAGTTTCAAAGAGTTAACCCTTTTTTTGATTCATCAGGTTGGAAACACTCTGTAGAATGTGCAAAAAGTCATTTGGGAGCCCATTGAGGCCTATGGGGAAAAAATAAATAGCTCAGATAAAAGCTAGAAAGAAGCTATCTGTGAAACCACTTCGTGATGTGTGGATTCATCTCAATATTTTAAACCTTTCTTTTGTTTCAGCAGGTTGGACAAACTCTTCTTGTAGAATCCGTGAAGGGACATTTGGGAGCCCATTGAGGCCTATGGTGAAAAACCGAATATCCCCAGGTAAAAACTAGAAAGATGCTACATGTGAAACTGCTTTGTGATGATTGGATTCAAGTCATAGAGTTAAGCCATTCTTTGGATCCAGCAGGTTGGAAACACTTTGTGTAGCATATGTGAATGGGCATTTAGGAGCCTATTGAGGCCTGTGGTGAAAAACTGAATATCCCCATATAAAAACTAGAAAGAAGTTCTCCGTGAAACTGCTTTATGAGGTGTGCATTCATATCATAGACTTAAATCTTACTTTAGATTCAGCAGGTTGGAAACACCTTTCTTTTATAATCTGCAAAGGGACATGTTGAAGCCCATTGAGGGCTATTATAAAAAAACAAATATCCCCAGATGAAAACTAAGAGGAAGCAGTCCTTGAAACTGCTTTGTGATGTGTGTGTTCATCTCACAGAGTTAAATCTTTTTTCTTGATTCTGCAGCTTGGAAAAACTTTTCTTGTAGAATCTGCAAAGGGTCGTTTGGGAGCCCTTTGTGGCCTATGGTGAAAAACAGAATATCCCCAGATAAAAACTAGAAAGAAACTAACTGTTTTGAAACTGCTTTGTGGAGTGTGGATTCATCTGAATGTGTTAAACCTTTCTTTTGATTCAGCAGGTTGAAAACATTCTTCTTTTAGAATCTGTGAAGGGATTCTAAAATGCCTTGGGAATCCATTGAGGATTTGGGAGCTCATTGAGGCCTATGGTGAAAAACAAAATATTCTCAGACAAAAGCTAGAAAGAAGCCATCTGTGAAATTTCTTTGTGATGTGTGGATTCATCTCACAGAGTTATACCTTCCTTTTGATTCAGCAGGTTGGAAACACTCTTCTCGTGGAATCTGGGAAGGGACAATTGGGAGCCCATAGAGGCCTACTATGAAAAACAAAATAACCCCTATAAAAACTAAAAAGAAGCTATATGTGAAACTGCTTTGTGATATGTAGATTCATTTCAATGTGTTAAACCTTTGTTTTGTTTCAACAAGTTGGAACACTCTTCTTGTAGAATCTGCAAAGGGACATTTGGGAGCCCATTGAGGCCTATGATGAAAACCAGAATATCCCCAGTTAAAAACTAGAAAGAGGCTATCTGTGAAACTACTTTGTGATCTGTGGATTCATTTCATACAACTAAATCTTCCGTTTGATTCAGCAGGCTGGAAACACTCTTCTTGTAGAATCTGCTAAGAGTCATTTGTGAGGCCATTGAGGCCTATGGTGAAAAACATAATATCCCCAGATAAAAACTAGAAAGAAGCAATCTGTGAAACTTCTTTGTGATGTGTGAATTTATCTCACAGAGTTAAACCTTTCTTTTGATTCAGCATGTTGGAAAAGCTCGTTTTGTAGAATGTGCAAAGGGACATTTAACAGCCCATTGAGGCTTATGGTGAAAATCAGAATATGCTCAGATAAAAACTAGAAAGAAGCTGTCTGTGAAACTGCTTTGTGACGTGTGGATTCATCTCAATATGTTAAACATTTTTTTTCTTTCAGTAGGTTGGAAACACTCTTTTTGTGGAATCTGCAAAGGGACATTTGGGAGCCCATTGAGGCCTGTAATGAAAAACCGAATATCTCCAGATAAAAACTAAAAAGAAGCTATCTGTGAAACTGCTTTTTCATGTTTGCATTGATCTCACAGAGTTAAGCCATTCTTTTGATCCAGCAGGTTGGAAGTACCTTTTGTGTAGTATCTATGAATGTACATTTAGGAGCCTATTGAGGCCTATGGTGATAAACTGAATAACCTCAGATAAAAACGAGTAATAAGCTATCTGTGAAACTGCTTTGTGATGTGTGCATTCATCTCACAGTGTTAAACCTTTCTTTTGTTTCATCAGGTTAAAAACACAATTCTTGTAGAAACTTTGAAGGGAAATTTTGTTGACCATTGAGGCCTAAGGTGAAAAATGGAATATGCCCAGATAAAAAGTAGAAAGAAACTACTGTGAAACTGTGATGTATGAATTCATATCACAGATTTAAAGCTTTCTTTTGATTCAACAGGTTGGAAACAAGTTTCTTACAGAATCTGTAAAGGGACATTTTGAAGCCCACTGAGGTCTCCTGTATAAAAAACAGAATACTCACAGATAAAAACTAAGAAGGTTTCTGTGAAACAGCTTTGTGATGTATGGATTCATCTCACAGAGTTAAAACTTTCTCTTGATTCATCAGGTTGGAAAAACTCTTCGTGTAGAATCTGCAAAGGGACATTTGGGAACCCATTGTGGCCTATGGTGAAAAACAGAATATCCCCAGATAAAAACAGAAAGAAGCTAACTGTGAAACTGCTTTGTGTTGTGTGGATTCACCTAAATGTGTTAAACCTTTCTTTTGATTCAGTGGGTTGGAAACATTCTGCTTGTAGACTCTACAAAGAGACAATTGGGAGCCCATATAGGCCTACCATGAAAAACTGAATAACCCCTGATAAAAACTCGAAAGAAGCTATCTTTAAAACTTCTTTGTGGCATGTGGATTCAACTCAATATGTTAAACCTTTCTTTTCTTTCAACAGGTTGGAGACACTCTTCTTCTAGAATCTGCAAACGGACATTTAGGAGTCCATTAGGGCCTATGGTGAAAAACAGAATATCCCCAGATGAAAACTAGAAAGAAGCTATCTTTGAAACTGCCTTCTGATGTGTGGATTCATCACACAGGGTGAAACCTTTCTTTTGAATCAGTATGTTGGAAAGACTCATTTTTTAGAATGTGTGAACTGACATTTGAGAACCAATTGAGGTCTATGGTGAGAAACAGAATATGCTCGGATAGAAACTAGAAAGAAGCTATCTGTGAAACATCTCTGAAATGTGTGGATTCATCTCAATGTGTTAAACCTTTCTGTAGTTTTAGCAAATTGGAAAAACTTTTTTTATAGAATCTGCAAAGGGATATTTGGGATCCCATTGAGGCCTAGGTTGAAAAAAATGAATATCTCCACATAAAAACTAGAAAGAAGCTATCTGTGAGATTGCTGTGTTATGTGTGGATTCATCTCACAGAGTTAAACCATTCTTTTGATTCAGCAGATTGCAAGCACGCTTTATGTACTATCGGCAAGGGGACATTTGGCAGCCCATTGAGGCCTACTGTGAAAAACTGAATATCCCCAGATAAAAACTAAGAAGATGCTATCTGTGCAACTGCTTTTGAAGTGTGGATTCATCAAACAGAGTTAAATATTTTTTATGATTCAGCAGGTTGGAAACACTCTTCTTGTAGTATCTGCGAAGGGACATTTGGGAGCTCATTGAAGCCTACTATGAAAAACAGATTATCCCCAGGTAAACACCAGAAAGAAATTATCTGTGAAATTGTTTTGTGATATGTGGATTCATTACACAGTTGAAACTTAATTTTGATTCAGCATGTTGGAAACACTCTTGTAGTAACTGTGATTGAATATTTGGGATCTTATGGTGGTCTATGGTGAAAAACTGAATATCCTCAGATAAAAACTAGAAAGAAGCTATCTGTGAAACAGCTTTGTGATGTGTGGATTCATATCACAGTGTTAAACCTTTGATTTTTTTCAGCTTGTTGGAAACACACTTTTTGTAGAATCTGTGAAGGCGTATTAGGGAGCCCATTGAGGCCTATGGTGAAAAACATTATCCCCAGATAAAAAATACAAATTATCTGTAAATCTGTTTTCTGATGTGTAGATTCATCTCAAAGAGTTAAACCTTTCTTTTGATTCCACAGTTTGGAAACATTCTTCTTATAGTATCTGCAAATAGACATTTGGGAGCCCATTGAGTCCTATTGTGAAAACCAAATATCCTCAGATAAAAAATAGAAAGAAGCTATCTATGAAACTGCTTTGTGATGAGTGGATTCATCTCAATGTATTAAACATTTCTTCTGTTTCATTAGGTTGGAAACACACTTCTTGTAGTATCTGCAAAACGACATTTGGGAGCCCATTGAGGCCAATGGTGAAAAACCATATATTCCCAGTTAAAAATTAAGAAGATGCTGTCTGTGTAACAGCTTTTGAATTGTGGATTCATCTCACAGAGTCAAGACTTTTTTTTAATGATTCAACAGGATGGAAACACTCTTTTTGTAGAATCTATGAAAGAATATTTGGGAACCCATTGAGGCCTATAACAAAAATCTGAATATTCCCAGATAAAGACAAGAAAGAAAGTCTCTGTGAAACTGCTTTCTGATGTGTGGATTCATGTAACAGAGCTAAATTTTTCTTTTCATTTAGCAGGTTAGAAACACTCTTCTTGTAGTATCTGTGAAAGGACATTTTGGAGCCTATTCAGGTCTATGGTGAAAAACCAAATATCTTCAGATTAAAACTGGAAAGAAGCTATTTTTGAAACTGCTTTGTGATATGTGGATTCATCTCAATGTGTTAAACTTTTCTTTTGTTTCAGGAGGTTGGATACACTCTTCTTGTAGAATATGTGAAGGGACATTTGGAAGCCCCACTTTTCTTTTGTTTCAGGAGGTTGGATACACTCTTCTTGTAGAATATGTGAAGGGAAATTTGGAAGCCCTAATGCAATCATAACAGCATCTTCTTATTTTTTATCTTGAAATATACGGGTTTTCACCATAGCCTGCAATGGGCTCCCAAATGTCCTTCCACAGATACTACAAGAAGTGTGTTTCCAACCTACTGAAACAAAAGAAAGGTTTAATACATTGAGATGAATCCACACATCACAAAACCCTAAACCTTTCATTGCATTCAGCAGGTTAGAAACACTCTTCTTGTAGTACCTGCAAAAGGATATTTGGGAGCCTATTCAGGCCTATGGTGAAAAACCAAATATCTTCAGATAAAAACTAAAAAGAAGCTATTTATGAAACTGCTTTGTGATGTGTGGGTTCAACTCAATGTGCTAAACCTTTCTTTGGATTCAGCAAATTGGAAAAACTTTTCTTATAGAATCTGTGAAGGGATATTTGGGATTCCACTGAGGCCTAGGTTGAAAAAATGAATATTCCCCACATAAAAACTAGAAAGAAGCTATCTTCGAGACTGCTGTGTTATGTGTGGATTCATCTCACATAGTTAAACCATTCTTTTGATTCAGTATATTGGAAACACTCTTTTTGTAGAATCTGCAAAGGGGCAGTTGGGAGCCCATTGAGGCCTAATGTGAAGAAAAGAATATCCCCAGATAAAAACTAAAAAGATGCTGTGAAACTGCTTTTGAAGTGTGGATTCATCACACAGAGTTAAACCTTTTTTATGATTCAGCAGGTTGGAAAAACTCTTTTTGTAGAAACTGCAAAAGGACATTTGGGAACTCATTGAAGCCTACTATGAAAACCAGAATATCCCCAGATAAATACAAGAAAGAAGCTATCTGCGAAACTGATTTGTGATATGTTAATTCAACTCACATAGTAGAAACTTTCTTTTTATTCAGCAGGTTGGAAACACTCTTCTGGTAGTAACTGTGATTGGACATTTGGGAGCCTATTGTTGCATATGGTGAAAAATCGAATATCCTCAGATACAAACTAGAAAGAAACTGTCTGCAAAACTGCTTTGTGATGTGTGGATTCACCTCACAGAGTTAAACCTTTGATTTTTTTCAGCTGTTTGGAAACACACTTCTTACAGAATCTGCGAAAGGGTATTTGGGAGCCCATTGAGGCCTATGGTGAAAAATCGAATATCCCCAGATAAAAACTAGAAAGAATCTATCTGTGAAACTTCTTTCAGATGTGTGGATTCATCTCACAGATTTAAACCTTTATTTTGATTCAGCAGGTTGGAAACATTCTTCTTATAGTATCTGCAAATAGACATTTTAGAGCCTATAGAGGCCTATGGGATAAAACTGAATATCCTCAGATACAAACTAAAAAGAAGCTATCTATGAAACTGCTTTGTGATGTGTGGATTCATCTCACAGAGTTAAATCTTTCTTTTGATTCAGCAGGTTGGAAACACTCTTCTTGAAGTATCTGCAAATGAATATTAGGGAGCCAATTGAGCCCTACATTGAAAATGCAAATATCTTCAGCTAAAAGCTAGATAGAAGCTATCTATGAAACTGCTTTGTGATATGTGGATTCATATCAATGTGTTAAACCTATCTTTTGTTTCAGTAGGTTGGAAACACTCTTCTTGTAGAATCTGTGAGGGAACATTTGGGAGCCCACTGGGGTCTAAGGTGAAAAACCAAATATCCCCAGATAAAAAAATAGAAAGAAACTATCTGTGAGACTGCTTTGTGATGGGTGGATTCATGTAACCCAGTTAAATCTTTCTTTTGATTCAGTAAATTGGAAAAACTCTTCCCGTAGAATCTGTGAAGGGATATTTGAAAGCCCATTAAGGCCTATGGTGAAAAACCGAAGATTCCCAGATAAAAACTAGAAAGAAGCTATCTGTGAATCTGCTTTCTGAGGTATGGATTCTTCTCAAAGAGTTAAAGCTTTCTTTTGATTCAGCCAGTTGGAAAGAAAGAGTGGAAACACTCTTTTTGTAGAATATGCAAAGGAACATTTGGGAGCCCATTGAGGCCTATGCTGAAAAACCAAACATCCCCAGAAAAAAAGCTAGAATGACGCTATCTGTGAAACTCATTTCTAATGTGTGGATTCATCTAACCCAGTTAAACCTTTCTTTTGATTCAGCAGGTTGGAAACACTTTTCTCACAGAATCTTTGTGAGGACATTTGGGAGCCCATTGAGGCCCATGGTGAAAAACCAAATATCCTTAGATAAAAAAATACAAACAAACTACCTGTTAATATGTTTTCTGGTACGTGAATTTATCTCAAAGATCAAATCTTTCTATTGATTCACCAGCTTGAAAACACTCTTCTTGTTCTATCTGCAAATGGACATTTGGTAGCATATTGAGGCCTATGGTGAAAAATGGAATATCTTCAGATAAAAAGCATTCTGTGAAACTGCTTTGTGACATATGGATTCATCTCAGAGTGTTAAGCTTTTCTTTCCTTTCAGCAGGTTGGAACAATTCTTCTTGTAGTATTGGCAAAGGGACATTTGGAAGCCTATTGAGGTCTAAGGTGACAATCCTAATATTCCCAGATAGAAAAAAGGCTATGTATGAAACATTTTTTCTGATGTGTGGGTACATCGCAAAGAGTTAAACCTTTCTTTTGATTCAGGAGGTTGTAAACACTCTTCTTGTAGAATCTGTGAAGCAATATTTAGGAGCCCATTGAGGCCTATGTTGAAAAACATAATAACCTTAGGTAAAAACTAGAAAGAAGCTATCTACGAAACTGCATTATGATGTGTGGATTCATCTCAAAGAGATAAACCTTCCTGTTGATTCAGCAAATTGGAAACACTCTCCTTGTAGAATCTACAAAGGCATATTTGGGATCATATTGTGGTCGATGGTTAAAAACCAAATATTTTCAGATAAATATTAGACAGAAGCTGTCTTGAAGCTGCTTTCTGATATGTGGAATCACCTCACAGAGTAAAACTTTTCTTTTGATTTAGCAGATTGGAAGCACTTTTCTTGTAGAATCTGCGAAGCGACATTTGCAGGCCAATTGAGGCCTATGGTGAAAAAACTAGTATTTCCAGAAAAAAACTAGAAAGGTACTATCTGTGAATCTCATTTCTGAAGTGTGGATTCATCTCACAGAGTTAAACCTTTTTTTTGACTCAGCAGGTTGGAAATGCTCTTCTAGTAGAATCATCAAGGAAACATTTTTAGCCCATTGAAGCCTATGGTGAAAACCCAAATATTCCCAGATAAAAAGTAGAAAGAAGGTCTCTGTGAAACTTCTTTCTCATGTGTGGAATCATCTCACAGAGTAAAATGTTTCTTTTGATTTAGCAGATTGAAACACTTTTCTTGTAGAATCTGCGAAGGGACATTTGCGAGCCAATTGAGGCCTATGGTGAAAAATTGAATATAATATTTCTGGAAAAAAAACTACAAAGAGGCTATCTGTGAATCTCCTTTCTGCTGTGTGGATTCACCTCACAAAGTTAAACCTTTTTTTTTTTTTTTTTACTCAGCAGGTTGGACACACTCTTCTAGTAGAATCATTGAAGAAATATTTGATTGCCCATTGAGGCCTATGGTGGAAAACAGAATGTTTCCAGATAAAAACTAGAAAGAAGGTATCTGAAAATGCTTCCTCATGTTTGGATTTGTCTAACCCAGCTAAACTTTTCTCTTGATTCATAAAGTTAGAAAAATTTCTTGTAGAAACTGCAAGGGGACATTTGGGAGCCTTTAGAGGCCTAAGGTGACAAACTGAATATTCTCAAATGAAAACTAGAAAAAAGCTATGTATGAAACGTTTTTCTGACATGTGGGCTCATCTCAAAGAATTAAACCTTTCTTTTCATTCAGGAGGATGTAAACACTCTTCTTGTAGAATCTGTGAGGAAACATTTGGGAGCCCATTGACGCCTATGGTGAAAAACTGAATATCCTCAGATAAAAACTAGAAAGAAGCTATCTGTGAAACTGCTTTCTGATGTTTGGATTCATCTCACAAAGTTAAACCTTTTTTTTTTATTCAGCAGGTTGAAAACACTCTTCTTGTAGTATCTGTGAATACACATTTGTGAGCCTATTGATGCCTATGGTAAAAAACAAAATATCCTCATGTAAAACTAGAAAGACGGTATCTGTGAAATTGCTTTGTGATGTATGGATTCAGCTCAATGTGTTAAACCTTTCTTTTGTTTCAGGAGGTTGGAAACACTCTTTTTGTAGAATCTGAGAAGGCATATTTGGGAGCCCATTGAGGCCTATGGGAAAACCATATGTCACCAGATAAAAACTAAGAAGAACCTGTCGTGAAACAGCTTTGTGATGTGTGGATTTTTGTCACAAAATTAAACCTTTTGATTCAGCAGATTGGAAACACTCTTTTTGCGGAATCTATGAAGGGACAATTGAAAGCCTATTTAAGTCTACTACAAAAAACGGAATATCCTCAGATTAAAAACGATAAAGAAGCTATCTGTGAAACTGCTTTGTCATATACAGATTCATCACACAGAGTTGAACGTTTCTTCTGATTCAGCAGGTGGGAAACACCGTTCTTGTAGAAACTACTATGAGATATTTGGGAGCCCATTGCAGCCTATTGTGAAAAACCTAATATCCCCAGATAAAAACCAGAAAGTAACTATGTGTGAAACTTCTTTGTGATGTGTAGATTCATGTCATATATTTAAACCTTTCTTTTGATTTAGCAGGTTGGAAATACTCTTCTTTCAGAATCTGTGAAGGCACACTTGGAGCCCATTGATTCCTATGGTGAAAAACCAAATATTCGCATCTAAAACTTAGAAAGAAGTTATCTGTGAAACTGCTTTCTGATGTGTGAATTCATCTCACAGAGTTAAACCTTTCTTTTGATTCAGCAGTTTGGTAACACTCTTCTTGTCATATCTGTGAAAGATTATTTTGGAGCCTATTGGGATTTATGGTGAAAAACGGAATATCCTCAAATAAACACTAGAAAGAAGATACCTGTGAAACACTTTTTGATGTGTGGATTCATCTCACAGTTTTAAACCTTACTTTTGTTTCAGCAGGTTGGCAGCACTCTTCTTGTAGGATCTATGAAAGGACTTTGAAAGACCATTGAGGCCTGTGGTGAAAAACCGAATATACCCCATAAATACTAGAAAGAGGCTGTCTGTGAAACTGCTTTGTGATGTGTGGATTCATCTCACAGAGGTGAACCATTCCTTTGATTCAGCAGGCTGGAAGCACTCCTTTTGTAGAATCTCTGAAGAGACATTTGGAAGCCCTTTGAGGCCTACTGTGAAAAACTGAATATCCCCAGATAACAACCAAGAGGAAGCTATCTGTGGAACTGCTTTTGTAGTGTGGATTCATCTTACAGAGTTAAACTTTTCTTTTGATTCAGCAGGTTGGAAACACTCTTCTTATAGAATATGTGAAGGGACATTTGGGAGCCCACTGAGGCCTACTATGAAAATTCAAATATCCCCTGATAAAAATCTGAAAGAATCTATCTGTGAAACTGCTTGGTGATAAGTGGATTCATCTCACAGAGTTGAACCTTTCATTTGATTCAGCATACTGGAACCACTCTTCTTGTAGAATCTTCAAAGGGACATTTGGAAGCCCATTGGGGTCTAAAGTGAAAATACAAATATCCTCAGATACAAACTAGGAAGAAGCCATCTGTGAAATGCTTGGTGAAGTTTGAATTCATCTCAAAGAGTTAAACATTTCTTTTGATTCAGAAGGTTGGAAACACTCTTATTGTAGTATCTGGTCATGGATATTTTGGAGCCTATGGAAGACTGTGGTGAAAAACTGAATATCCTCAGATAAAAACTAGAATAAAACTATCTGTGAAACTGCTTTCTGACATTTAGATTCAGCTGAAAGAGTTACACCTTTCTTTTGATTCAGCAAGTTGGAAACACTCTTGTAGAATCTGCAAAGGGGCAATTGAAAGCCCATTCAGGCCTACTATGAAAAATCGATTATTCCCAGATAAAAATGAGAAAGAAGCTATCTGTGAAAGTGCTTTGTGATATGTGGATTCTTCACATCGAGTTGAAGCTTCTTTTGATTCATCAGGTTGGAAACACTCTTCTTGTAGACTCTGCGATGGGAGCCCATTGAGGTATATGGTGAAAAACCGAATATCCCCAGATTAAAAACTAGAAAGAAGCTATCTGTGAAACTACTTTCTGATGTGTGGATTCATCTCACAGAGTTAAACCTTTCTTTTGATTCAGCAGTTTGGAAACCCTCTTTTTGTAGGATCTACAAAGTGACATTTAGTAGCTGATTGAGGCCTATGGGGAAAATCTGAATATCCCCAGATAAACACTAGAAAGAAGCTACCTGTGAAATCACTTTTGATATATGGATTCATCTAACAATTTTAAACCTTATTTTTGTTTCAGCAGGTTGGAAACACTCTTCTTGTAGGATCTCTGAAAGGACATTTCAAAGACCATGGAGACCTATGGTGAAAAACTGAATATCCTCAGATAAATACTGGAAAGAAGATATCTGTGAAACTACTTTGTGATGTGTGGATTCATCTCCCAGAGGTAATCCATTCTTTTGATTCAGGAGGTTAGAAACACATCTTTGGTAGAATCTGAGAAGAAATATTTGGAAGTCCGTTGAGGCCTACTGTGAAAAACTGAATGTTCCCAGATAACAGCTTAGAGGAAGCTATCTTTGAAACTGCTTTTGTAGCATGGATTCGTTTCACAGAGTTAAACCTTTCTTTTGATTCAGCAGGTTGGAAACACTCTTCTTGTAGAATCTGCCAAGGGACATTTTGTAGCCCACTGGGGCTTAACGTGAAAAACCAAATATCCTCAGATAAAAACTAGAAAGAAACTATCTGTGAAACTGTTTTGTGATATTTGGATTCATCTCACAGAGTTAAACCTTTCTTTTTATTCGGCTGGTTGGAAACACTCTTCTTGTAGAATCTGCAAAGGCACATAAGGGAGCCCATTGAGGTCTATATTTGTTGGGAACAGGCCCCCAAATCTGGCCATTAACTGGCCCTAAAACTGGCCATATACAAATTCTCTGCAGCACTGTTACATGATCATGATGACCATGATGTCCACGCTGGAATGTTGTCGGTTTACTGGAATGAGGGCAAGGAACACCTAGCCCACTCAGTGCAGAAAACCACTTAAAGGCATTCTTGACCATAAACATCATGAACGATCTGTGCATTAAGGACACTTCCCTGCTGCAAATAACTAGCCAGAGCCCATCCCTTTATTTCAAGACATCTCTATATTTCCCGTAAGGAATAATTTTAGTTAATCTATAGTCTTTTAGAAACAATGCTGATCACTGGCTTGCTGTCATGTCTGAAGTCTATGAGACCCCTGATTTCCCACTCCACATGCTATATTTGTATGTGTGCGTCTTTAATTTCTCTAGCACTGCAGGGTTAGGGTCTCCATGTTTGAGCTGGTCTTCGCAAGTGGCGCCCAAACGTGTGGCTCAAAGCCGGGTCAAAGGGTCAACAGAGTGATGATTGGAGAACATGGAACTAAGCTGAGAACACCCAAGTACTCTTAAGAAATGCCTGTGGTGAGTAAGAAGGGGAGCCCAAAAGCATCATGGTAACAATAAGACAAGTGTGGACTCTGGTTCATTCCACCTTGGAACCTTTTCGCACTGATGAGGAGGGGGAAGGAGAGTATAACAAAGTAACAGAGCAGGTTTGTTGCCAGCTAAAGCTAAAGCAGCAAAGGAGGAAGAGGCTCTTCCCTACCCTTCTACACCCCCTCCTAATTTTGAAGAAAAGGAGTGGCCTGACCCTCCAGATCTTTCTTTTCCAGAGGACACTGGGTGACAAGTAGTTGTGCCAGTGACTGTTCGAGCAGTGCCTTGAGTGACCATTATCGGTTCTATTCAGGCAGGAATTCAGTAAGCTAAAGGAGAGGGTGATTTAGAGGCTTGGCAGTTCCCTGTTAGAATACACCCCCCATATCAACAGGAAAACATTATAGCTACATTTGAGCCTTTTCCTTTAAAATTGCTCAAAGAATTTTTAAAAACTATTAATCAATATATACCAGGTTCTCCTTTTGTAGTGGGACAGTTAAAGAATGTTACTGTTTCCAGTTGGATGATTCCTACTGACTGGGATGGTCTTACACGAGCTTTCCTAACTCCTGCTCAGTTCTTACAATTTAAAACTGGGTTGGCAGATGAAGATACCATTCAGGCTGCTTGCAATGCACAGGCCCAACCTCAAATTAATATAACTGTAGACCAACTTTTGGGGGTTGGCAGTTGAGCTGGTTTAGATGCACAAGGGGTCATGCGGGATGATGCCATAGAGCAGCTTAGAGGAGTGTGCATTACAGCGTGGGAAAAAATCACTTCAGGAGGAGAGAAATACCCTTCCTTTCATGCTATAAAACAGGTACCTAAAGAACAGTATGCAGATTTTATAGCTTTATTACGGGAGTCTCTTAAAAAGGTGATTGCAGATTTGGCTGCTCAGAATATAGTGTTGGGGTTATTAGCTTTTGATAATGCTAATACTGAGTGCCAGATTGCTCTGCAACCTATTAGAGGGAAAGCACATTTAGTTGATTATATCAAGTGATGGTAACAGAAGCAATCTGCGTAAAGCTACTTTGTTGGTGCAAGCTGTGGCAGGACTGCAAGTGAATAAAGGAAATGCTCCATTTCCTGGAGCTTGTTTTAACTGTGGAAAGCATGGTCATACTAAAAAATAATGTAGAAAAAATCAGTAAGTAAGGCTGCAAGATAGGGAATAAAAGAAAACTGCTGAGTCTCAAATATGTCCAAAATGTAAAAAAGTAAAACATTGGGCAGTCAGTGTCATTCTAAGTTTGATAAAGATGGGAACTCGATTTCAGGAAAGACCACGAGGGGCCTGTCCCAGGCCCCATTCCAAACTGGAGCATTTCTGGCTCAGGCCATTCTCTAACACCTGTACAATGTCTGTCCCCCACCACAGGTGGTAGTGCTACAGTAGATTTATGCTACACAAAAGCTGTGAGACTTCTGCCTGGGGAATCCCTGCAAAAGGTTCCAACAGGAGTCTGTGGAAGCTTGCCAGCAGGGATGATAGGATTACATCTAGGCAGGTCTAGTTAAAATGTAAAAAGGGGGGCAGAGCAAGATGGCCGAATAGGAACAGCTCCAGTCTCCAACTCCCAGCACGAGCGACACAGAAGACCGGTGATTTCTGCATTTTTAACTGAGGTACTGGGTTCATCTCACTAGGGAGTGCCAGACAATCGGTGCTGGTCAGCTGCTGCAGCCTGACCAGTGAGAGCTGAAGCAGGGCCAGGCATCGCCTCACCTGGGAAGCGCAAGGGGAAAGGGAATCCCTTTTCCTAGCCAAGGGAACTGAGACACACAACACCTGGAAAATCGGGTAACTCCCACCCCAATACTGCGCTTTAAGCAAACAGGCACACCAGGAGATTATATCCCACACCTGGCCGGGAGGGTCCCACGCCCACGGAGCCTCCCTCATTGCTAGCACAGCAGTCTGCAATCTTGCGGCAAGGCAGCAGCGAGGCTGCAGGAGGGGCGCCCGCCATTGCTGAGGCTTAAGTAGGTAAACAAAGCCGCTGGGAAGTTGGAACTGGGTGGAGCTCACAGCAGCTCAAGGAAATCTGCCTGTCTCTGTAGACTCCACCTCTGGGGACAGGGCACAGTAAACAACGAAAGCAGCAAAAACCTCTGCAGACGCAAACGACTCTGTCTGACAGCTTTGAAGAGTGCAGTGGATCTCCCAACATAGAGGTTGAGATCTGAGAAGGGACAGACTGCCTGCTCAAGTGGATCCCTGACCCCTGAGTAGCCTAACTGGGAGACATCCCCCACGAGGGGCAGTCTGACACCCCACACCTCACAGAGTGGAGTACACCACTGAGAGGAAGCCTCCAAAGCAAGAATCAGACAGGTACACTCTCTGTTCAGCAATATTCTATCTTCTACAGCCTCTGCTGCTGACACCCAGGCAAACAGGGTCTGGAGCGGACCTCAAGCAATCTCCAACGGACTTACAGCTGAGGGTCCTGACTATTAGAAGGAAAACTACCAAACAGGAAGGACACCTACACCAAAACCCCATCAGTACGTCCCCATCATCATCAAAGACCAGAGGCAGATAAAACCACAAAGATGGGGAAAAAGCGGGGCAGAAAAGCTGGAAATTCAAAAAATAAGAGCGCATCTCCCCCGGCAGGGAGCGCAGCTCATCGCCAGCAACGGATCAAAGCTTGATGGAGAATGACTTTGATGAGATGAGAGAAGAAGGCTTCAGTCCATCAAACTTCTCAGAGCTAAAGGAGGAATTACATACCCAGCGCAAAGAAACTAAAAATCTTGAAAAAAAAGGGGAAGAATTGATGGCTAGAGTAATTAATGCAGAGAAGGTCATAAACGAAATGAAAGAGATGAAAACCATGACATGAGAAATACGTGACAAATGCACAAGCTTCAGTAACCGACTTGATCAACTGGAAGAAAGAGTATCAGCGATTGAGGATCAAATGAACGAAGTGAAGTGAGAAGAGAAACCAAAAGAAAAAAGAAGAAAAAGAAATGAACAAAGCCTGCAAGAAGTATGGGATTATGTAAAAAGACCAAATCTACATCTGATTGGGGTGCCTGAAAGTGAGGGGGAAAATGGAACCAAGTTGGAAAACACTCTTCAGGATATCATCCAGGAGAACTTCCCCAACCTAGTAGGGCAGGCCAACATTCAAATCCAGGAAATACAGAGAACGCCACAAAGATACTCCTCGAGAAGAGCAACTCCAAGACACATAATTGCCAGATTCACCAAAGTTGAAATGAAGGAAAAAATGTTAAGGGCAGCCAGAGAGAAAGGTCGGGTTACCCACAAAGGGAAGCCCATCAGACTAACAGCAGATCTCTCGGCAGAAACTCTCCAAGCCAGAAGAGAGTGGGGGCCAATATTCAACATTCTTAAAGAAAAGAATTTTAAACCCAGGATTTCATATCCAGCCAAACCAAGTTTCATAAGTGAAGGAGAAATAATATCCTTTACAGATAAGCAAATGCTTAGAGATTTACCAGGCCTGCCTTACAAGAGACCCTGAAAGAAGCACTAAACATGGAAAGGAACAACCAGTACCAGCCATTGCAAAAACAAGCCAAAATGTAAAGACCATCGAGGCTAGGAAGAAACTGCATCAACTAACGAGCAAAATAACCAGTTAATATCATAATGGCAGGATCAAGTTCACACATAGCAATATTAACCTTAAATGTAAATGGACTAAATGCTCCAATTAAAAGACACAGACTGGCAAACTGGATAAAGAGTCAAGACCCATCAGTCTGCTGTATTCAGGAGACCCATCTCACATGCAGAGACACACATAGGCTCAAAATAAAGGGATGGAGGAAGATCTACCAAGCTAATGGAGAACAAAAAAAAGCAGGGGTTGCAATACTAGTTTCTGATAAAACAGACTTTAAACCATCAAAGATCAAAAGAGACAAAGAAGGCCATTACATAATGGTAAAGGGATCAATTCAACAGGAAGAGCTAACTATCCTAAATATATATGCACCCAATACAGGAGCACCCAGATTCATAAAGCAAGTCCTTAGAGACTTACACAGAGACTTAGACTCCCATACAATAATGATGGGAGAGTTCAACACCCCACTGTCAACTTTAGACAGATCAATGAGACAGAAAGTTAACAAGGATATCCAGGAATTGAACTCATCTCTGCAGCAAGCAGACCTAGTAGACATCTACAGAACTCTCCACCTCAAATCAATAGAATATACATTCTACTCAGCACCACATCACACTTATTCCAACATTGACCACATAATTGGAAGTAAAGCACTCCTCAGCAAATGTACAAGAACAGAAATTATAACAAATTGTCTCTGAGACCACAGTGCAATCAAACTATTACTCAGGACTAAGAAACTCAATCAAAACTGCTCAACTACATAGAAGCAGAACAACCTACTCCTGAATGACTACTGGGTACATAACGAAATGAAGGCAGAAATAAAGATGTTCTTTGAAACCAATGAGAACAAAGATACAACATACCAGAATCTCTGGGACACATTTAAAGCAGTGTATAGAGGGAAATTTATAACACTAAATGCCCACAAGAGAAAGCTGGAAAGGTCTAAAATGGACACTCTAACATCACAATTAAAAGAACTAGAGAAGCAAGAGCAAACACATTCAAAAGCTAGCAGACAGCAAGAAATAACTAAGATCAGAGCAGAACTGAAGGAGACAGAGACACAAAAAACCCTCCAAAAAATCAATGGATCCAGGAGTTGGTTTTTGGAAAAGATCAACAAAATTGATAGACTGCTAGCAGGACTAATAAAGAAGAAAAATATTATATAATATAATATATATTATTTTGAGCCTATGTATGTATTTTAAACGGGCCTATGTATTTTAAACAGGCCTCAGTGCGCTGCCAAATATACCATTGCAGATTCCACAAACACAGTGTTACAAAACTGCTCAAAAAAAGAAAAGTTTAACTCTATGAGATGAACTCACACATCACAAAGAAGTTTCTCAGAAAGCTTCTTTCTAGTGTTTATCTGAGGATATTTCCTTTTTCACCACAGGCATCAATGTGCTCCCTAATATCCCTTGTCAGATTCCACAAACACAGTGATTCCAAACTGCTCCATTGAAAGAAAGGTTTAACCCTATGAGGTGAATGCCCACATCACAAAGCAATTTCTCAGAAAGCTTATTTCCAGTGTTCATCTGAAGGTATTTCCTTGTTCACCATAGGCCTCAGTACGCCCCCAAATATCCCTTCACAGATTCTTCAAAGACAGAGTTTCCAAACTGCACTATCTAAAGAAACGTACAACTCTGTGAGATGAATGCACACATCACAAAGTAGTTTCTCAGAAAGCTTCTTTCTAGTTATTATCTGAAGATATTTCCTTCATCACCAAAGACTTCAATGCACTCTGAAATACATCTTTGTAGATTTTACACAAAGAGTGTCTCCACACTACTCAATGAAAAGAGAGATATAACTCAATGAGACAAATGCACACATCAAAAAGCAGTTTCTCAGCAAGCTTCTTTGCGGTTTTCATCTGAAGATATATCCTTTTTCACCATAGGACTCAATGCGTTCCTGAATATCCCTTTGCAGATTCCACAAAAACGGTGTTCCAAAACTGCTCAATGAGAAGAAAGGTTTAACTCTATGGGATGAATGCACATATCACCAGCAGTGTCTCAGAAAGCTTCTTTCTAGTATTTATCTGAGGATATTTCCTTGTTCACCATAGGCATTAATGCACCCCCCAATGTCACTTCATGGATTGGTCACACACAGTGTTTTCAAACTGTGCAATGTAAAGAAAGGTTTATCTCTGTAAGATAAATGCACACATCACAAACCAGTTTCTTAGAAAAATTCTTTCTAGTTTTTATCTGAAGATACTTCCAACTTCAGCTTAGGCTTCAAAGCACTCCAAAATATCCCTGTGCAGATTTTACACAAACAGTGTTTCCACACTGCTTAATGAAAAGAAAGGTATAACTCTGTGAGAGGAACGCATACTTCAGAAAACAGATTCTCAGAAAGCTTCTCTCCAGTTTTTGTCTGAAGATATTTCCTTTTTCACCATAGGCCTCAAAGAGCTCCCAAATGTCCCTTTGCAGATAACACAAAAACAATGTTACCAAACTGCTCACTGAAAAGAAAGGTTTAACTCTGTGAAATGAATTCACACATCACAAAGCAGATTCTCAGAAAGCTTCTTTCTAGTTTTTATCTGAGGATATTTCCATATTCACCATAGGCTTTGATGTGCTCCCAAATATTCCCTCTTTGATTCCAGAAAAACAGTGATTCAAAACTGCTCAATCAAAAGATATGTTTAACTCTATGAGATGAATGCACACATCTCAAAGCAGTTTCGCAGAAAGCTTCTTTCCACTTTTCACCTGAAGATATTTCCTTGTTCACTGAAGGCCTCAATGAGCCCCAAAATGTCCCTTCGTGGATTTGACAAAGACAGAGTTTCCAAACTGCACAATGTAAAGAAAGGTTTAACTCTGTGAGATGAATGAACACATCACAAAGCAGTTTCTCAGAAAGCTTCTTTCTAATTTTTATCTGAAGATACTTCCGTCTTCACCTTAGGATTCAATGTGCTCCAAAATGTCCCTTTGTAGAATATAAACAGTGTTTCCACACTGCTCAATGAAAAGAAAGGTATAACTCGGGAGGGGAACGTGCACATAACAAAGCAGTTTCTCAGAAAGTTTCTCTCCAGTTTTTATCTGAATGTATTTCCTTTTTCAACATATGCTTCAATGGACTCCTGAATATCCCTACTCAGATTCCACAAAAAAACAGTGATTCCAAACTGCTCAATAAAAGAAAGGTTTAACTCTATGAGGTGAATGTCCACATCACAAAGCAGTTTCTCAGAAAGTTTCTTTCCAGTTTTCATCTGAAGATGTTTCCTTGTTTGCCTTAATATGCCCCCAAATTTCCCTTTGCAGTTTCATCAAAGACAGAGTTTTCAAACAGCACAACGTAAAGAAAGGTTTAAGTCTGTGAGATGAATGTGCACATCACAAAGCAGTTTCTCAGGCAGCTTCTTTCTAGTTTTTATCTGAAGATAATTCCTTCATCATTTAGACCTCAGTGTGCTCCAAAATATTCCTTTGTAGATTTTACACAAACAGTGTTTCCACACTGTTCAATGAAAACAAAAGTATAAATCTGGGAGAGGAATGCACACTTCACAAAGCAGTTTCTCAAAAAGATTCTTTCTAGTTTTCTTCTGAAGATATTTCCTTTTTCACCATAGGCCTCAATGCGCTCCCAAATGTCCCTTTGTGGATTCATCAAAGACAGAGTTTCCAAACTACACAATGTAGAGAAAGCTTTAATTCTGTGAGAGGAATGCACACATCACAAAGCAGTTTCTTGGAAAATCCTTTCAAGTTTTTGTCTCAGGATATTTCCTTTTTCACCTGAGGATTCAATGCACTCTGAAATATCCCTGTGTAGATTTTACACAAAAAGTGTTTCAATACTGCTCAATGAAAAGTAAGGTATAACTCTGTGAGAGGAATGCACACAATGCAAAACAGTTTATCAGAAAGCTTTTCTCTGGTTTTTAATTGAGATATTTCCTTTCTCACTATAGGCCTCAATGCGCTCGTGAACATCCCTTTGAAGATGCCATAAAACAGTGTTACCAAACTGCTTAATGAGAAGAAACTTTTAACACTGTGAGATGAATTCACACATCACAAAGCAGTTTCTCGGAAAGCCCCTTTCTAGTTTTTGTCTGAGGATATTTCCTTTTCTACCATAGGCTTCAATGTGCTCCCAAATATCCCTTCTCAGATTCCACAAAATCAGTGATTTAAAACTGCTCAATCAAAAGAAATGTTTAACTCTATGAGATGAATGCCCAAATCACAAAGCAGTTTCTTAGAAAGCTTCTTTCCAGTTTTCATGTGAAGGTATTCCTTGTTGATGTTAGACCTCAATGTGCCCCCAAATGTACCCTCATAGATTCATCAGTTTCCAAACTGCACAATGTAAAGAAACATTTGACACTATGAGATGAATGCACACATCACAAAGCAGTGCATCAAAAAGCTTCTCTCCAGTTTCTATCTGAAGATATTTCCTTTTAAACCATAGGCCTCAATGCGCTCCTGCATATCCCTTTACACATTCCACAAAAACAGTATTACCAAACTTCTCAATGAGAAGAAACATTTAACTCTGTCAGATGAATTCACACATCACAAAGCAGTTTCTCGGAAAGCTTCTTTCTAGTTTTTTTCTGAACATATTTCCTTTTTCACCATAGCCTTCAATGCACTTGTACATATCCTCTCTCAGATTCCACAAAAATTGTGATTCCAAACTGCTCAACTTCTTTGGATCCAGCAGTTTGGAAACACGGTTTCTGTAGAATCTGTGAAGGATATTTGGGAGTGCATTGAGGCTTATGGTGAAAAAGAAAATATCTTCACATAAAATTTAGAAAGAAGATCATTGAGAAAGTGCTTTGTGATATGTGCATTCATCTCACAGAGTCCAACTTTTCTTTTCAATCAGCTGTTTGGAATCATTGTTCTTTCCATTCTAGGAATGGACATTTGGGAGTTCATTGAGGTCAATGGCAAAAAAGAGAATATCCTACAACAAAAACTAGAAGATGGCTATGTGTGAACCTGGCTTGTGAAGTGTGCATTCATCTCGCAGAGTTAAACCTTTATTTTCTTTAAGCAGTTTGGAAACACTGTTTTTGTAGAATCTGCAAATGGAAATTGGGGAACTTATTGAGGCCAATGGTGAAAAATCGAATATCCCAGAATGAAAACTGGAAGGAATCTATCTGAGAAACTGCATTGTGATGTCTGTATTCATCTCACAGAGTTAGACATTTCTTTTGATTCAGCATTTGGGGAAAATGGTTTTTGTTCATTCTGCAAGTGGACATTTAGGAGCTCATTGAGGATATTGGTGAAAAAGGGAATATACCAGGATAAAAACGAGAAGGAAGCTATCTGAAAAACTCCTTTGTGTTGTACGCATTCATCTTGCAGAGTTAAACCATTCTTTTCATTCTGCTGTTTGGAAACACTGTTTTCCTAGAATCTATGAAAGGATATTTGGGGTGCCTTGAGGACTATGGTGAACAGGGAAATATCTTCAGATGAAAACTAGAAAGCCGCTTTCTAAGACACAGCTTTGTGATATGTGCATTCATCTCAAAGACTTAAACTTTCTTTTGATTGAGCAGTTTAGAATCACTGTTTTTGTGGAATCTGAGAAGGGATATTTGGGAGCACATAGAAGCCTATTATGAGAAAGGAAATATACTCAGATAAAAACTAGAAAGAAGCTTTCCAAGAAACTGATTTGTGATGTTTGAATTCCTCTCACAGAGTTAAAACTTTCTTTCCATTCAGCAGCTTGGTAACACTGTTTTTGTGGAATCTGCAAAGGGATATTCGGAGCACATTGAGGCCTATGGTGAAAAAGGAAATATCCTCAGATGAAAACTAGAAAAAACTTTCCAAGAAACTGCTTTGTGATGTGTGCATTCCTCTCACAGATTGTTCCTTTCTTTTCATTGAGCAGTGTGGTAACACAGTTTGTGTGAAATCTACAAAGGGATAATTTGGAGTGCATTGAAGAATAAGGTGAAGATGGAAGTATCTTTAGATAAAAACTAGAAAGAAGCTTTCTTCATCTCACAGATTTAAACCTTTCTTTACATTGCAGAGCTTGGAAATGCTGTCTTTGATGAATCCATGATGGGACATTTTGGACGCATTGAGGCCTACAGTGAACAAGGAAATATCATCAGATGAACACTAGAAAGAAGCTTTCTGACAAACTTCTTTGTGATATGGGCATTTGTCTCATAGAGTTAAAGCTTTCTTTTGATTGAGCAGTGTGGAATCACTATTTTTGTGGAATCTGAGAAGGGATATTAGGCAGTGCATTGATGTCTATGTTGTAAAAGGAAATAGCCACAGAAAAAAACTAGAGAGAAACTGCATTACGATGTGTGAATTCATTCTTACAGAGTTAAACCTTTCTTTTCATTGAGCAGTTTGATAACACTGTTTTTGTGGCATCTGCAAAGGGATATTCAGTAGTGCATTGAGGCCTATGGTGAAAAAGGAAATACCTTCAGAAGAAAACTGAAAAGAAGCTTTCTGAGAAACTTCTTTGTGATGTATCCATTCATCTCATAGAATTATACCTCTATTTTCATTGAGCAGTGTAGAAACACTGTTTGTGTAAAACCTACAAAGGATATTTTGGAACACATTGAAGCCTAAGGTGATGAAGGAAATATCTTCATATAAAAACTAGAAAGAAGCATTCCGAGAAAATGCTATGTGATGTTTGCATTCATTCCACACAATTAAACCAAACTTTATATTCTGCTATTTGGTAACACTGCTTTTGTGGAATCTGAAAAGGGATATTCCGGAGGTCATTGAGGCCTATGGTGAAAAAGGAAGTATCTTCAGATGAAAACTGGAGAGAAGCTTTCTGAGAAACTGCTTTGTGAAGTGTGCATTCCTCTCACAGAGTTATACCTTTCTTTTCATTGAGCAGTGTGGAAACATTGTTTGTGTAAAATGTACAAAGGGATATTTCAGAAGGTATAGAAGCCTAAGGTGATGAAGGAAATATTTTCAGATAAAAACTAGAAAGAAGCTTTCTGAAAAACTGCTTTGTGATGTGTACATTTATCTCACAAAGTTAAACCTTTCTTTACAATGCACAGTTTGGGCTGGGCGCAGTGGCTCAAGCCTGTAATCCCAGCACTTTGGGAGGCCAAGACAGGTGGATCATGAGGTCAGGAGATCGAGACCATCCTGGCTAACACGGTGAAACCCCATCTCTACTAAAAAACACAAGAAACTAGCCAGGCGAGGTGGCGGGCGCCTGTAGTCCCAGCTACTTGGGAGGCTGAGGCAGGTGAATGGTGTCAACCCGGGAGGCGGAGCTTGCAGTGAGCTGAGATCCGACCACTGCACTCCAGCCTGGGCGACAGACCGAGACTCCATCTCAAAAAAAACCAAAAAACAAAAAACAAACAAAAAAAAACAATGCACAATTTGGAAACACTGTCTTTGACAAATCTGTGAAGGGACATTTCGGGGTGTATGGAGGCCTATGGTGAACAAGGGAATACCTTCAGATGAAAACTAGAAAGAAGTTTTCTGAGACACTGCTTTGTGATATGTGCATTCATCTCATAGAGTTAAACCTTTCTTTTGATTGAGCAGTTTAGAATCACTATTTTTGTAGAGTCTGAGAAGGGATATTTGGGACTGCATTGAAGCATTTGGTGAAAAAAGAAATATCCTCAGATAAAAACTAGAAAGAAGTTTGCGAGAATCTGGTTTGTGATGTTTCAATTCATCTCATAGAGTTAAACCTTTCTTTTCATGGAGCAGTTTGTTAACAATATTTTTGTGGAATCTGCAAAGGGATGTTTGGGAGCACATTGAGGCCTATGGTGAAAATGGAAATATCTTCAGATGAAAACTGGAAAGAAGCTTTCCAAGAAACTGCTTTGTGATGTGCATTCATCTCATAGACTTAAACCTGTCTTTTGATTGGGACTTTTGGAATCACTGTTTTTGTGGAATCTGAGAAGGGGTATTTTAGCCTATGATGAAAAGAGAAATATCGACAGATAAAAATTAGAAAGAAGCTTTCCAAGAAGCTGCTTTGTGATGTGTGAATTCATCTCACACAGTTAAACCTTTCCTTTCATTGCTCTGTTTGGAAGCTCTGTCTTTGAGGAATCCATGAAGGTACATTTGAGGGCACATTGAGGCCCATGGTGAAGAAGGAAATATCTTCAGATGAAAACTGGAAAGAAGCTTTCTGAGAAACTGCTTTGTGATGTGTGCATTCTTGTCACTGAGATATACCTTTCTTTTATTGAGCAGTGTTGAAACACAGTTTGTGTAAAACCTACTGAGGTATATTTTGGAGCGCATTGAAGCCTAAGGTGAAGATCAAATAATCTTCAGATAAAAACTATAAAGATGCTTTCTGAGAAAACGCTTTCTGATGTATTCATTCATCTTCTAGAGTTAAACCTTTCTTATGATTGAGCTGTTTAGAATCACTGTTTTTATCGAATGTGAGAAACGATATTTGGGAGCACATTGAATCCTATGATGAAAAAGGAAATATCCTCAGATAGAAATTAGAAAGAAGCTTTCCAAGAAACTGCCTTGTGATATATGAATTCATCTCACATAATTAAACCTTTGTTTTCATTGAACAGTGTTGTAACACTGGTTTTGTGGAATCTGCAAAGGGATATTCAGGAGCGCATTGAGGCTTATGGTGAAAAAGGAAATATCTTCAGATGAAAACTGGAAATAAGCTTCCTGAGACACTGGTTTCTGATGTTTGCATTCATCTCATAAAGTTATACCTTTCTTTCATTGAGCACTGTGAAAACACTGTTTGTGTAAAATATACGGAGGGATAATTTGCAGCACAGTGCAGCCTACAGTGAAAAAGGAAGTATCCTCAGATAAAAACTAGAAAGAAGCTTTCTGAGAAACTGCTTTGTGATATATAAATTCACCTGACACAGTTAAACATTTCTGCTCATTGAGCAATTTGGGACCACTGTGTTTGTGGAACCAGCAAAGGGGCATTCAGGAGAGAATTGAGGCCTATGATTATAAAGGAAATATCTTGAGATAAAAACAGGACAGAAGGTTTCTGAGAAACTGCTTTGTGATGTGTGCATTCCTCTCACAAGGTTATACCTTTCTCTTCATTGAGGAGTGTGGAAACACTGTTTCTTTAAAATCTCAAAGTGATATGTCAGAACACATTGAAGGCTAAGTTGAAGAAGGAACTATCTTCAGGTAAAAACTAGAAAGAACCTTCCGAGAAACTGCTTTGTGACATGTGCATTCATCTCAAAGAGTTAACCTAACTTTACATTGTGCAGTTTGGGAACACTATTTCTATGGAATCTACATAGGGATATTCGGGAGAGCATTGAGGCCAATGGTGGAAAAGGAAATGTCTTCAGATGAAAACTGGAAATAATCTTTCTGAGAAACTGCTTTGTAATGTGTGCATTCATCTCCCAGAGTTATACCTCTCTTTTCATTGAGCAGTGTGGAAACACTGTTTGTGTAAAATCTACAAAGGGATATTTTGGAGTGCTTTTTTTTTTTTTTTTTTTTTTTTGAGACAGAGTCTCGCTATGTCACCCAGGCTGGAGTGCAGTGGCCGGATCTCAGCTCACTGCAAGCTCCGCCTCCTGGGTTCACACCATTCTCCTGCCTCAGCCTCCCTAGTAGCTGGGATTACAGATGCCCGCCACCTCACCCAGCTAGTTTTTTGTATTTTTTAGTAGAGTCGGGGTTTCACCATGTTAGCCAGGATGGTCTCGATCTCCTGACCTCGTGATCTGCCCATCTCGGCCTCCCAAAGTGCTGGGATTACAGGCTTGAGCCACTGCGCCTGGCCTTGGAGTGCTTTTAGGACTATGGTGATAAAGGAAATGGATAGAAACTAGAGAGAAGCTTTCTGAGAAACTGCTTTGTGATGTGTGAATTACTCTCACAGAGTTAAATCTTTCTTTTCATTGAGCAGTTTGTTAACACTGATTTTGAGGAATCTTCAAAGGGATAATCGGGAGCACATTGAGGCCTAAGATGAAAAAGGAAATAACTTCAGATGAAAACTGGAAAGAAGCTTTTTGAGAAACTGCTTTGTGAAATGTGCATTCATCTCCTACAGTTATACCTCTCTTTTCTTTGAGGTATAGATGCTCTTTCATGAATCAATTTGCTAGCATTGTTTTTGTGGAATCTGAGAAGGGATAAATTTAATCACTTTTATGGCTATGGTAACAAAGGAAATGACCTCAGATAAAAACTAGAAAGAAGCCATCTGAAAAACTGCTTTGTGATGTGTGAATACATCTCACAGGGTTACAGTGTTGTTTTCATTGAGCTGTCTGCTAACACTGTTTTCTTGGAATCTATATGAGATATTTCACAGCACATTGAATCTTATGGTGACAAGGAAAATATCCTCAGAGTGAAACTAGAAAGAAGATGTCTGAGAATCTGCTATTAGATGTGTTAATTCATCTCACAGAGTTGCACTTTCCTATCATAGAGCAGTTTGTTACCACTATTTTTGGGGAAACTGAGATGGGATAGTTTGGATTGCATTGAAGCCTATGCTGACAAAGGAAATATACTCTGATAAAAACTAGAAAGAAGCTTTCTGAGAAACTTCTTTGTGATGTGTGAATTCATCTTACAGAGTTACACATCCTTTTCATGAAGCCGTTTGCTAACACTGTTTTCGAGAAATCTTCAAAGTGATATTTGGGAGTGTATTGAGGCCTATGGCGAAAAAGAATATATCCTCAGATGAAAACTAGAAAGAAGCTTTCTGAGAAACTGCATTGTGATGTATGAATGCATCTAACAGAGTTACACTGTGCTTTTCATTGAACAGTTTGTTAATGCTGTTTTCTTGGAATCTGCAATGGGATATTTCTTAGCGCAATGAAGCTTATGGTGACAAAGTAAATATCCTCAGATAAAAACTGGAAAGAAGCTTTCTGAGAAACTGCTTTGTGATGGGGTAATTCATCTCACAAAGTTACACCATTCTTTTCTTTGAGCAGTCTGTTAACACTGTTTTCGTGGAATCTGCATTAGGATATTTGGCATGCATTGAAACCTATGGTGACAAAGGAAATGTCCTCAGACTAAAACTGAAAAGAAATTTTCTGAGAAACTGCTTTGGATGTGTAAATTCATCTCACAGAGTTACACAATTCTTTTCATGGATCACTTTGTTAGCCCTGTTTTTGGGGAATCTGAGAAGCGATATTTTGAATCTCATTGAAACCTATGGTAACAAAGGAAATATTCTCAGAAAAAAACTGAATAGAAGCTTTCTGAGAAAGTCCTTTGTGATGTGTGAATTCTATTCAGAGAGTTACACCCTTCTTTTGATGGAGCAGTTTGCTAACACTGTTTTCCTGGAACATGAAAAGGGATATTTGGCAGAACTTTGAGGACTTTAGTGAAAAAGGAAATATCCTCAGAAAGAAACTAGAAAGAAGCGTTCGGGGAAACTGCTTTGTGATGTGTGAGTTCATCTCACAGAGTTACACTGTTATTTTCATGCAGCAGTCTGCTAACACCCTTTTTGTGGAAACTGGCAATAGGATGTTTTGGAGTGCATTGAGGCCTATGGTGAAAAAGGACACATCCTCAGATAAAAAGCAGAAAGAAGCTTTCTGAGAAACTGCATTGTGATGTGCGAATGCATCTCACAGAGTTACACTGTGCTTTTCAATGAGCAGTTTGCTAACAATGTTTTCTTGGAATCTGCAGTGGGATATTTCTTTGCACAATGAAGCCCGTAGTGACAGAGGAAATATCCTCAGATAAAAACCGGATAGAACCTTTCTGAGAAAGTGCTCTGTAATGTGTGAATTCATCTCAGAGAATTACACCTTTCTTTTCATGGAGCAGTTTGCTAACACTGTTTTCATGGAATCTGCCAAGGGATATTTGGTAGCACTTTGAGGTCTATAGTGAAAAATGAAATATCCCCAGATAAAAACTAGAAAGAAGCTTTCTGAGAAACTGCATTGGGATGTGCAAAAGCATCTCACAGAGTTAAACTGTGCTTTGCATTTGGCAGTCTGCTAACCCTCTTTTCTTGGAATATGCAATGGGACATTTCTTAGTGCAATGAAGCCTGTGGTGATGAAACATCCTCAGATAAAAACTGGATAGAAGCTTTCTGAGAAACTCCTTTGTGATGTGTGAGTTCATCTCACAGAGTTTGACTGTTCTTTTCATACAGCAGTCTGCTAACACTGTTTTCATGGAAGCTGTATTAGGATGTTTGGGAGTGCTTTGAAGCCTAAGGGGACAAAGGAAATATCCTCAGATAAAAGCCAAAAAGAAGCCTTCTGAGAAACTGCGTTGTGATGTGTGAATACATCTCACAGAGGTACAGTGTTCTTTTCATTGAGCAGTCTGCTAACACTGTTTCCTTGGTTATTTCTCAGCACTTTGAAGATTATACTGACAAAGGAAATATCCTCAGATAAAAACTAGAAAGAAGCTTTTTGAGAAACTGCATTGGGATGTGCGAATCCATCTCACATTGTTACACTCTGCATTTCATGGAGCAGTTTGCTAACACTGTTTTCGTGTAATCTGCCAGGGGATACCTGGAAGCCCTTTGAGCCCTATAGTGAAAAAGGAAATATCCTCAGATAAAAACTAGAAAGAAGATTTCTTAGAAAGTGCTCGGTGATGTGTGAATTCATCGCAGAGAGTTACACCTTTCTCTGCATGAACCTGTTTGCTAACGCTGTTTTCGTGGAATATGCACAGGGATATTTGGGAGCGCTTTCAGGCCTATGGTTAAAAAGGAGATATCCTCAGATAAAAAGCAGAAAGAAACTTTTTGAGAAACTGCATTGTGATGTGCGAATGCATCTCACAGAGTTACACTGTGCTTTTCATTGAGCAGTTTGCTAACACCGTTTTCTAGGAATCTGCAATGGGACATTTCTTAGCGCAATGAAGTTTGTGGTGACAAAGGAAATATCCTCAGATAAAAACTGGATAGAAGCTTTCTGAGAAAGTTCTTTCTGATGTGTGAATTCATCACAGAGAGTTACACATCTCTTTTCATGGAGCAGTTTGCTAACACTGTTTTTGTGGCATCTGCCAAAAGATATTTGGCAGCACTTTGAGGCCTATAGTGAAAAAGGAAATGTCCTCTGATAAAACCTAGAAAGAAGCTTTCTGAGAAACTGCATTGGGACGTGTGAATAAAATCTAGAAAGAAGCTTTCTGTGAAATTGCATTGGGATGTGTGAATGCATATCACAGAGTTAAACTGTGCTTTTCATTTGGCAGTTTGCTAACCCTGTTTTCCTGGAATCTGCAATGGGACATTTCTTAGTGCAATGAAGCCTGTAGTGATGAAATATCCTCAGATTAAAACTGGATAGAAGCTTTCTGAGAAAGTTATCTGTGATGTGTGAATTCATCTCAGAGAGTTACAACATTTTTTCATGGAGCAGTTTGCTAACACTTTTTTCATGGAATCTGCCAAGGGATATTTGGTAGCACTTTGAGGGCTATAGTGGAAAACGAAATATCCTCAGATAAAAATCAAAAAGAAGCCTTCTGAGAAACTGTATGTGATGTGTGAATACATCTCACAGAGTTACAGTGTTCTTTTCATTGAACAGTCTGCTAACACTATTTCCTTGGTTATTTCGCAGCACTTTGAAGATTATAGTGACAAAGGAAATATCCTCAGATAAAAACTAGTAAGAAACTTTCTGAGAAACTTCTTTGTGATGTTTGAGTTCTTCTCACAGAGTTACACCTTTCTCTACATGAAGTCGTTTGCTAACACTGTTATTGTGGAATCTGTAAAGGGATATTTGGGAGCGCATTGAGGCCTATGGTGAACCAGGAAATAGATAAAAACTAGAAAGAATCTTTCTGAGAAACTGCATTGGGATGCGTGAATCCATCTCACATTGTTACACTCTGCCTTTCATTGAGCAGTTTGCTAACACTGTTTTTGTGGAATCTGCCAGGGGATACTTGGAAGCCTTCTGAGCCCTAAAGTGAAAAAGGAAATATCCTCAGATAAAAACTAGAAATAAGCTTTCTGAGAAAGTTCTTTGTGATGTGTAAATTCATTTAACAGAGCTACACCTTTATCTGCATGAAGCCGTTTGCTAACACTGTTTTCGTGGAATCTGCAAAGGGATATTTGGGAGTGCATTGAGGCCTATGGTGAAAAAAGACATATCCTCAGATAAAAAGCAGAAAGAAGCTTTCTGAGAAACTGCACTGTGATGTGCAAATGCATCTCACAGAGTTACACTGTGCTTTTCATTGAGCAGTTTTCTAACACTGTTTTCTTGGAATCTACAGTGGGATATTTCTTAGCGCAATGAGGTCTGTGGTGACAAAGAAAATATCCTCAGATAAAAACTGGATAGAACCTTTCTGAGAAAGTTCTTTTGTGATGTGTGAATTCATCTCAGAGAGTTACACCATTACTTTCATGGAGCAGTTTGCTAACATTGTTTTCAGGGCATCTGCCAAGGGATATTTGGCAGCACTTTGAGGCCTATAGTGAAAAAGGAAATATCCTCTGATAAAAACTAGAAAGAAGCTTTCTGAGAAACTGCATTGGGATGTGCAAATGCATCTCACACAGTTAAACTGTGCTTTTCATTTGGCAGTTTGGTAACCCTGTTTTCTTGGAATCTGCAATGGGACATTTCTTAGTACAATGAAGCCTGTGGTGATGAAACATCCTCAGATAAAAACTGGATAGAAGCTTTATGAGAAAGTTCTCTGTGATGTGTGAATTCATCTCAGAGAGTTACAACATTTTTTCATGGAGCACTTTGCTCACACTTTTTTCATGGAATCTGCCAAGGTAGACTGGGCAGCACTTTGAGGCCTATAGTGAAAAATGAAATATCCTCAGATAATAACTAGAAAGAAGCTTTCTGAGAAAGTGCTTTTTGATATGTGAGTTCATCTCACAGAGTTACACCTTTCTTTTCATACAGCAGTCTACTAACACTGTTTTCATGGAATCTGTAAAGGGATACAAAGGAGCACATTGAGGCCCATGGCGAACCAGGAAATATCCTCAGATAAAAACTAGAAAGAAGCTTTCTGAGAAACTGCATTGTGATGTGTGAATGCATCTTACAGAGATACACTTCTTTTTTCATGCAGCAGTTTGCTAATGCTGTTTTCTTGAAATCTGCAGTGGGATATTTCTTAGCGCAATGAAGTCTGTGGTGACAAAGGGTATATCCTCAGATAAAAACTGGATAGAAGCTTTCTGAGAAACTGCTTTGTGATGTTTCAGTTCATCTCACAGAGTTCCACCATACTTTTCATACAGCAGTCTGCTAACACTGTTTTTGTGGAAACTGTATTAGGATGTTTGGGAGCACATTGAAGCCTATGGGGACAAAGGAAATATCCTCAGATAAAAACCAAAAAGAAACCTTCTGAGAAACTGCTTTGCGATGTGTAAATACACCTCACAGAGTTTCAGTGTCCTTTTCATTGAGCACTCTGCTAACTTTGTATCCTTGGTTATTTCACAGCACTTTGAAGATTATAGTGACAAACGAAATATACTCAGATAAAAACTGGATAGAAGATTTCTGAGAAAGTTCTTTGTGTTGTGTGAATTCATGACACAGAGTTACAATGTTCTTTTCATTGAGCAGTCTGCTAACACTGTTTTCTTGAAATCATAAAGGATATTTCGCAGCACTTTGAAGATTATAGTGACAAAGAGAATATCCTCAGATTAAAACTAGAAAGAAGCTTTCCAAGAAACTGCATTGTGATGCATAAATTCACATCCCAGAGATGCACTTTCTTATCATGGAGCAGTTTGTTAGCACTGTTTTTGGGGACTCTGAGATGGGATATTTTAGATCGCATTGAAGCCTTCACTGATGAAGGAATTATCCGCACATAAAAACTAGAAAGAAGTTTTCTGAGAGCCTTCTTTGGGATGTTTGAATTCATCTCACAGAGTTACACCTTTCTCTGCATGAAGCCATTTGCTGACATTGTTTTCTTGGAATCTGTAAAGGGATATAAAGGAGCACATTGAGGCCCATGGCGAACCAGGAAATATCCTCAGATAAAAACTAGAAAGAAGTTTTCTGAGAAACTGCATTGTGCTGTGTGAATGCATCTTACAGAGTTACATTTTTCTTTTCATGGAGCAGTTTGCTAACACTGTTTTCGTGGAATCTCCCAAGGGATATCTGGCAGCACTTTGAAGCCTACAGTGAAAAAGGAAATATCCTCAGATAAAAACTAGAAAGAAGCTTTCTGAGAAAGTTCTTTGTGATGTGTGAATTCATCTAACAGAGCTACACCTTTCTCTGCATGAAGCCGTGTGCTAACCCTGTTTTTGTGGAATCTGCAAAGGGATATTTGGGAGTGCATTGAGGCCTATGGTGAAAAAGGACATATCCTCAGATAAAAAGCAGAGAGAAGTTTTCTGAGAAACTGCATTGTGAATGCATCTCACAGAGTTACAATGTGCATTTTTTGAGAAGTTTGCTAAGACTTTTTTCTTGGAATCTGCCGTGGAATATTTCTCAGCACAATGAAGACTGGGGTGACAAAGGAATTATCCTCAGATAAAAACTGGATGGAAACTTTCTGAGAAAGTTCTTTGTGGTGTGTGAGTACATCTCACAGAGTTACACTGTCCTTTTCCAACAGCAGTCTGCTAACACTGTTTTCGTGGAAACTGCAATAGGATGTTTGGGAGCGCTTTGAAAATTATAGTGACAAAGGAAATATATTCAGAGAAAAACTAGAAAGAAAGTGTCAAAGAAACTGCATTGTGATGTGTGAATGCATCTTACGGAGTTACACTTTTCTTTTCATGGAACAGTTTGCTGACACTGTTTTCAGGGAATCTCCCAAGGGATATCTGGGAGAATTTTGAGGCCTACAGTGAAAAGGAAATATCCTCAGTTAAAAACTAGAAAGAAGCATTCTGAGAGCCTTCTTTGGGATGTCTGAATTCATCTAACAGAGCTACACCTTTCTCTGCATGAAGCCGTTTGCTAACACTTTTTTTTGTGGAATCTGCAAAGGGATATTTGGGAGCGCATTGAGGCCTATGGTGAAAAAGGACATATCCTCAGATAAAAAGCAGAAAGAAGCTTTCTGAGAAACTGCATTGTGATGTGCGAATGCATCTCACAGAGTTACACTGTGCTTTTCATTGAGCAGTTTGCTAACGCTGCTTTCTTGGAATCTCTAATGTGATATTTCTTAGTACAATGAAGACTGTGGTTACACAGGAAATATCCTCAGATAAAAACTGGAGGGAAACCTTCTAAGAAAGTTCTTTGTAATATGGTAATTAATCCCAGAGAGTTACATGTTTCTTTTCATGGAGCAGTTTGCTGGCACTGTGTTCCTGTAATCTGCAAAGGGATATTTGTCAGCAATATGAGGAATATATTGAAAAAGGAAATATAGTCCGATAAAAACTGGAAAGAAGCTATCTGAGAAAATACATTGTGTTACACGAGTGCATCTCACAGTGTTAAACTATTCTTTTCATTGAGCAGTTTGTTTTCACCGTTTTTCATAGACTCTGACAGGGGATATTTGGCAGCACTTTGAGGCCTATAGTGAAAAAGGAAATATCCTCAGATAAAAACTAGAAAGAAGCATTCTGAGAAACTTCTTTGTGATGTGTGAATTCATGACACAGGTTGCAGCTTTCTCTTCATGAAGCTGTCTGCTAACACTCTTTTCGTGGAATCTCCAATGGGATATATTGGAGCTCACTGAGGCCTATGGTGAAAAATACATATATGCAGATAAAAACTAGAAACAAGCTTTCTAAGAAACCGCATTGGGATGTGTGAATCCATCTCACCATGTTACACTCTGCGTTTCATTGAGCAGTTTGCTAACACTGTTTTCATGTAATCCACCAGGGGATACTTGGAAACCTTTTGAGCCCTGTAGTGAAAAATGAAATATCCTCAGATAAAAACTAGAAAGAAGCTTTCTGAGAAAGTTCTTTGTGATGTGTGAATTCATCTAACAGAGCTACACCTTGCTCTGCACGAAGCTGTTTGCTAAAACTGTTTTCGTGGAATCTGCAAAGTGATATTTGGGAGCGCTTTCAGGCCTATGGTGAAAAGAAAACATCCACAGATAAAAACTGGAAAGAAGAGTTCTGAGAAACTGCTTTGTGATGTGTGAATTCAACTAACTTAGTTACACCTGTATTTCATGGAGCCGTTTGCTAGCCCTGTTTTTGTGGAATCTGAGAACTGATATTTCGGATTGCTTTGAAGATTATAAGGACAAAGTAAATATCCTCAGATAAAAATGTGAAAGAAGCTTTCTGAGAAACTTCTTTGTGATATATTAATTCATCTCACAGAGTTACAACTGTGTCTTCATGAAGCAGTTTTCTAACAATGCTCTCCTGGAATCTGCAAAGTGATATTTGGGAGCGCATTGAGGCCTATGGTGAAAAAGGAAATATCCACAGATTAAAAACTGGAAAGAAGCATTCTGAGAAATTGCATTGTGATGTGTGAATGCAACTCACAGAGATACACGTTCCTCTTCATTGATCAGCTTGCTAACACAGTTTTCTTGAAATCTGTAATCGGATACTTCTTATCGCAATGAAGCTTATGGTGACAAAGGAAATATCCTCAGATAAAAACGAGAAAGAAACTTTCTGAGAAACTGCTTTGTGATGTGTGAATTCATCTCACAGAATTACACTTTCGTTTCATGGAGCAGTCTATTACCTCTGTCTTTGGGGGTCTGAGAAGGGATACTTTGGATCGCATTGTGCCTACACTGATAAAGGAAATATCCTCAATTAGAAACGTGAAAGAAGGTTTCTGAGAAATGGCTTTCTGATATGTGACTTCATCTCACAGAGTTACACCACTATTTCTAGGAGCTGTTTGCTACCGCTGTTTTTGTGGATTCTCAGAACTGATGTTTCAGATGGGTTTAAAGAGTATATGGGCAAGGGAAATATCCTCAGATAAAAAGTGGAAAGAAGCGTTCTGAGTAACTGCATTGTGATGTGTGAATGCAACTCACAGAGATACACGTTCCTCTTCATTGATCAGTTTGCTAACACAGTTTTCTTGAAATCTGCAGTGGGATACTTCTTAGTGCAATGAAGCTTAGGGTGACAAAGGAAATATCCTCACACAAAAACTAGAAAGAAACTTTCTGAGAATCTGCTTTGTGATATGTGAATTCAACTCACTGAGTTACACCTGTATTTCGAGGAGCCGTTTGCTAGCCCTTTATTTGTGGAATCTGAGGCTCATATATCGGATCGCTTTGAAGAATATACGGACAAAAAATATATTCAGATAAAAATGTTAAAGAAACTTTCTGAGAAACTTCTTCTTGATATGTGAATTCATCTCACAGTGTTACACTTTAGTCTTCAAGAAGCAGTTTTCTAACACTGTTCTCGTGGAATCTGCAAAGTGACATTTGGGAGTGCATTGAGTCCTATGTGTAAAAGGAAATATCCTCAGATAATAACTAGAAAGAAGTTTTCTAAGAACTTGCTTTCAGATGTGTGAATTCATCACACAGCGATTCTCCTTCCCTTCTCTTAGCAGTTTGCTAACACTGTTTTCGTGGAATCTGTAAAGTGATATTTGGGAGTGCATTGAGGCCTAGGGTGAAAAAGGAAATATCCACAGATAAAAACTGGAAAGAAGCGTTCTGAGAAACTACATTGTGATGTGTGAATGTAACTCACAGAGATACACTTTTCATTAATCAGTTTGTTAACACAGTTTTCTTGAAATCTGCAATCAGATACCTATTAGCGCAATGAAGCTGACGGTTACAAAGGAAATGTCCTCAGATAAAAACTAGAAATAAGCTTTCTGAGAAACTGCTTTGTGATGTGTGAATTCGACTCACTGAGTTACACCTGTATTTCGTGGAGCCTTTAGCAAGCCCTATTTGTGGAATCTGAGAACTGATATTTCGGACGGGTTTGAAGAGTATAAGGAAAAGGTAAATATACTCAGAGAAAAACCGGAATGTAGCTTTCTGAGGAACTGCTTTGTGATGTGTCAATTCCTTTCAAAGTGTGACACCACTCTTTCATGGAGGAGTTTGCTAGCACTGATATTGTGGAATCTCGGAAGTGATGCCTTGGATATCGTTGAATACCATGGTGAATAATGAAATACCCTCAGAAAAAAAGTGCAGAGAAGCCTACTCAGAAACTGTTTTGTTGTGGGTGAATTCAGCTCAGAGTTACATCATTGTTTTCATTGAGAAGCTTGCTAAGAGTGTTTTCGCAGAATCTGCAATGAGACAAATGAGGGCGCTTTGAGACCACAAATATCCTCAGCTAAAAAAAGAAAGAAGCTTTCTGAGAAACTTCTTTCTGATATATTAATTCATCTCCCAGAGGTACAACTTAGTCTTCATGAAGCAGTTTTCTAACACTGTTCTTGTGGAATCTGCAAAGTGATATTTGGGAGCGCACTGGGGGCTCAGGTGAAAAAGGAAATATCCACAGATAAAAACCGGAAAGAAGCGTTCTGAGAAACTGCATTGTGACGTGTGAATGCAACTTACAGAGATACACTTTCCTATTCATTGATCAGTTTGCTGGAACAGTTTCCTTGCAATCTGCAATCAGATACTTCTTAGCGCAATCAATCTTAGCGTGACAAAGGAAATATCCTCTGAAAAAAACTAGAAAGAAGCTTTCTGAGAAACTACTTTGTGATGTGTGAATTCAACTCACTGAGTTACACCTGTATTTCTTGGAGCCGTTTCGTAGCCTTGATTTTGTAGTATCTGAGAACTGGTATTTTGGATCGCTTTGAAGAATATAAGGACAAAGGAAATATCCTCAGATAAAAACGTGAAAGAAGCATTCTGAGACACTTCTTTGTGATATCTGAATTCATCTCCCAGAGTTACAACTTTGTCTTCATGAGGCCGTTTGCTAACACTGCTCTCGTGAAATCTGCAAATTGATATTTGGGAGCACATTGAGGCCTATGGACAAAAAGGAAGTATTCTCAGATAATAACTAGAAAGAAGCTTTCTGAGAACTTGCCTTCGGAAGTGTGAATTCATCACTCAGAGATTGTCCTTTCCCTTCTTGTAGCAGTTTGCTAACACTGTTTTCGTGGAATCTGTAAAGTGATATTTGGGAGCACATTGAGGCCTATGGTGAAAAAGGAAATATCCACAGATAAAAACCTGAAAGAAGCATTCTGAGAAACTGCATTGTGATGTGTGAATGCAACTCACAGAGATACACTTTTCTCTTCATTAATCAGTTTGCTAGCACGGTTTCTTGAAGTCTACGTTCGGATACCTCTCAGCGTAATGAAGCTTATGGTGACAAAGGAAACGTCCTCAGATAAAAACTAGAAAGAAGCTTTCTGAGAAACTACTTTGTGATGTGTGAATTCAACTCACTGAGTTACACCTGTATTTCGTGGAGCCTTTAGGTAGCCCTGTTTATGTGGAAGCTGAGAACCGATATTTCGGATGGGTTTGAAGAGTATAAGGACAAAGAAAATAACCTCAGAGAAAAACCGGAATGAAGCTTTCTGGGGAACTGCTTTGTGATGTGTCAATTAATTTCACAGTGTGACACCACTCTTTCATGGAGGAGTTTGCTAGCACTGATTTTGTGGAATCTCAGACGTGATGCCTTGGATATCGTTGAATCCCATGGTGAATAATGAAATATCCTCAGACAAAAAGTCCAGAGAAGCCTTCTCAGAAACTGCTTTGTTGTGGGTGAATTCAGCTCACAGAGTTACATCATTGTTTTCATTGAGAAGCTTGCTAAGAGTGTTTTCGCAGAATCTGCAATGAGACACACGGGGACGCTTTCAGACCACAAATATCCTCAGCTCAAAAAAGAAAGAAGCTTTCTGAGAAACTGCTTTGCGGTGTGTGACTTCAACTCACTGAGTTACACCTGTATTTCGTGGAGCCATTTGCTAGCCCTGTTTTTGTGGAATCTGAGAACTGATATTTCGGATCCCTTTGAGGACTATAGGGCCAAAGGAAATATCCTCAGAAAAAAAACACGAGGCCGGGCGCAGTGGCTCAAGCCTGTAATCTCAGCACTTTGGGAAGCCGAGACGGGTGGATCACGAGGTCAGGAGATCGAGACCATCCTGGCTAACACAATGAAACCCCGTCTCTACAAAAAGATACAAAAAAAACACTAGCCGGCGAGGTGGTGGGCGCCTGTAGTCCCAGCTACTCGGAGGCTGAGGCAGGAGAATGGCGTGGACCCGGGAGGTAGAGCTTGCAGTGAGCTGAGATCCGGCCACTGCACTCCAGCCTGGGAGACAGAGCGAGACTCTGTCTCAAAAAAAAAAACAAAAAAAAAAACACGAAAGAAGATTTCTGAGAAACTTCGTTGTGACGTGTGAATTCATTTCACAGAGTTACATCTTTCTCTTCATGAAGCCATTTACTAACACTGTTCTCGTGGAATCTGCAAAGTGATATTTGGGAACGAATTGAGGCCTATGGTGAAAAAGTATGTATCCTCAGACAATAACTGGAAAGAAGCTTTCTGAAACTTGCTTTCGGATGTGTGAATTCATCACTCAGAAATTCTCCTTTCCCTTCTCTTAGCAGTTTGCTAACACTGTTTTCGTGGAATCTGTAAAGTGATATTTGGGAGCGCATTGAGGCCTATGGTGAGAAAGGAATTATCCACAGATAAAAACTTTAAGAAGCGTTCTGAGAAATTGCATTGTAATGTGTGAATGCAACTCACAGAGATCCACGTTCCTCTTCATTGATCAGTTTGCTAACACGGTTTTCTTGAAATCTGCAATTGGATACTTCTTAGCGCAATGAAGCTTAGGGTGACAAAGGAAATATCCTCAGAGAAAAATTAGAAAGAAGCTTTCTGAGAAACTGTTTGTGATGTGTGAATTCAACTCACTGAGTTACACCTGTATTTCGTGGAGCCATTTGCCAGCCCTGTTTTTGTGGAATCTGAGAACTGTTATTTCTGATCGTTTTGAAGAATATAAGGACAAAGGAAATATCCTCAGATAAAAATGTGAAAGAAGCTTTCTGAGAAACTTCTTTGTGATATATGAATTCATCTCCCAGAGTTACAGCTTAATCTTCATGAAGCAGTTTGCTAACACTGTTCTCGTGGAATCTGCAAAGTGATATATGGGAGCGCATTGGGGGCTCTGGTGAAAAAGGAAATATCCAGAGATAAAAACTGGAAAAAATCGTTGTGAGAAACTGCATTGTGACGTGTGAATGTAGCTCACAGAGATACAATTTCCTATTCATTGATCACTTTGCTAGAACAGTTTCCTTTAAATCTGCAATCGGATACTTCTTAACACAATGAATCTTAGCGGGACAAAGGAAATATCCTCTGAAAGAAACCAGAAAGAAGCTCTCTGAGAAACTGCTTTGTGATGTGTGAATTCAACTCACTGAATAAAACCTGTATTTCGTGGAGCCGTTTGTTAGTCCTGTTTTTGTGGAATCTGAGAACTGATATTTCGCATTGCTTTGAAGATTATAAGGACAATGGAAATATCGTCAGATAAAAATGTGAAAGAAGTTCTGAGAAACTTCTTTGTGATATATGAATTCATCTCACAGAGTTACAACTTAGTTTTCATTAAACAGTTTTCTAACAATGTTCTTGTGGAATCTGCAAAGTGATATTTGGGAGCACATTGAGGCCTATGGTGAAAAAGGAAATATCCACAGATAAAAACTGGAAAGAAGTATTCTGAGAAATTGCCTTGTGATGTGTGAATGCAACCCACAGAGATACACGTTCCCCTTCATTGATCAGCTTGCTAACACAGTTTTCTTGAAATCTGTAATCGGATACTTCTTATCGCAATGAAGCTTAGGGTGACAAAGGAAATATACTCAGAGAAAAACTAGAAAGAAGGTTTCAGAGAAACTACTTTGTGATGTGTGAATTCAACTCACTGAGTTACACCTGTATTTCTTGGAGCCGTTTCAAAGCCTTGATTTTGTGGAATCTGAGAACTGATATTTCGGATTGCTGTGAACAATATAAGGACAAAGGAAATATCCTCAGATAAAGACGTGAAAGAAGCTTTCTGAGAAACTTCTTTGTGAATAATGAATTCATCTCCCAGAGTTACAACTTAATCTTCATGAGGCAGTTTGCTAACACTGTTTTCGTGGAATCTGCAAACTGATATTTGGGAGCAAGTTGAGGCCTATGGTGAAAAAGGAAGTATCCTCAGATAATAACTAGAGAGAAGCTTTCTGAGAACTTGCTTTCGGATGTGTGAATTCATCACTCAGAGATTGTCCTTTCCCTTCTTGTAGCAGTTTGCTAACACTGTTTTCGTGGAATCTGTAAAGTGATATTTGGGAGCGCCATGAGGCCTATGGTGAGAAAGGAAATATCCACAGGTAAAAACTTTAAAGTAGCCTTCTGAGAAACTGCATTGTGATGTGTGAATGCAACTCACAGAGATACAATTTTCTCTTCATTGATCAGTTTGCTAACACAGTTTTCTTGAAATCTGCCATCGGATAATTCTTAGCGCAATGAAGCTTAGGGTTACAAAGCAAATATCCTCAGATAAAAACTAGAAAGAAACTTTCTGAGAAACTGCTTTGTGATGTGTGAATTCAACTTACTGAGTTACACCTGTATTTCATGGAGCCGTTTGCTAGCTCTGTATTTCTGGGATCCGATAACTCATATTTCTGATCGCTTTGAAGAATATAAGGACGAAGGAAATATCGTCAGATAAAAATGTGAAAGAAGTTCTGAGAAACTTCTTTGTGATGTATGAATTCATCTCACAGAATTACAACTTAGTCTTCAGGAAGCAGTTTTCTAACACTGTTCTCGTGGAATCTGCAAAGTGATATTTGGGAGCGCATTAAGGCCTATGGTGAAAAAGGAAATATCCACAGATAAAAACTGGAAAGAAGCGTTCTGAGAAATTGAATTGTGAAGTGTGAATGCAACTCACAGAGATACACTTTCCACTTCATTGATCAGTTTGCTAACACAGTTTAATTGAAATCCGCAAGCAGATACTTCTTAGCACAATGAAGCTTAGAATAACAAACTAGAAAGAATCTTAGCATGATAAAGGAAATATCCTCAGATAAAAATGTGAAAGAAGCTTTCTGAGAAACTTCTTTGTGATATGTGAATTCATCTCACAGTGTTACAACTTAGTCTTCAAGAAGCAGTTTTCTAACACTCTTTTCGTGGAATCTGCAAAGTAACATTTGGTAGCGCATTGTGGCCTATGGTGAAATAGGAAGTATCCTCAGATAATAACTAGAAAGAAGCTTTCTGAAAACTTCCTTTCGGATGTGTGAATTCATCACTCAGAGATTCTCCTTTCCCTTCTCTTAGCAGTTTGATAACACTGTTGTCGTGGAATCTGTAAAGTGATATTTGGGAGCGCATTGAGGCCTATTGTGAGAAAGGAAATACCCACAGATAAAAACTGGAAAGAAGCGTTCTGAGAAACTGCATTGTGGTGTGCGAATACAAATCACAGAGATACACGTTCCTCTTCATTAATCAATTTGCTTACACAGTTTTCTTGAAATCTGCATTCGGATACTTCTTAGCGCAATGAAGCTTAGCGTGACAAAGTAAATATCCTCAGAGAAAAACTAGAAAGAAGCTTTCTGAGAATCTGCTTTGTGATATGTGAATTCAACTCACTGAGTTACACTTGTATTTCGGGGAGCCGTTTGCTACCCCTTTTTTTGTGGAATCTGAGAACTGATATTTCGGATCGCTTTGAAGAATATAAGGACAAAGGAAATATCCTCAGATAAAATCGTGAAACAAGCTTTCTGAGAAACTTCTTTGTGATATCTGAATTCATTTCCCGGAGTTACAACTTAGTCTTCATGAGGCAGTTTGCTAACACTGTTCTCGTGGAATCTGCAAAGTGATATTTGGGAGCGCTTTGAGGCCTATGGTGAAAAAGGAAGTAACCTCAGATAATAACTAGAAAGAAGCTTTCTGAGAACTTGCTTTCTGATGTGTGAATTCATCACACAGAGATTCACCATTCCCTACTTGTGGCAGTTTGCTAACACTCTTTTCGTGGAATCTGTAAAGTGATACTTGAGAGCGCGTTGAGGCCTATGGTGAAAAAGGAAATATCCACAGATAAAAACTGGAAAGAAGCGTTCTGAAAAACTACATTGTGATGTGTGAATGCAACTCACAGAGATACCCTTTTCTCTTCATTAATCAGTTTACTAGCAAAGTTTTCTAAAATCTGCAATCGGATACCTCTTAGGGCAATGAAGCTTATGGTGACAATGGAAATGTCCTCAGATAAAAACTTGAAAGAATCTTTCTCAGAAACTGCTTTGTGATGAGTGAATTCAACTCACTGAGTTACACCTGTATTTCGTGGAGCCTTTAGCTAGCCCTGTTTTTGTGGAATCTGAGAACTGATATTTCGGATGGGTTTGAAGAGTATAAGGACAAGGGAAATATCCTCCGAGAAAAACCGGAATGAAACTTTCTGAGAGACTGCTCTGGGATGTGGGAATTCATTTCAAAGTGTTCCACCACTTTTTCAGGGAAGAGTTTGCTAGCATTGAGTCTGTGGAATCTCACAAGTGATATCTTGGATATCGTCGAATCCCATGGTGAATCATGAAATATCCTCAGACAAATCTGCAGAGAAGCCTTCTCAGAAACTTCTTTCTTGTGGTTGAATTCAACTCACAGAGCTACATCATTGTTTTCACTGAGAAGCTTGCCAACAGTGTTTTCGCAGGATCTGCAATAAGACACACGGTGGCGCTCCGAGACCACAAATAACCTCAGCTCAGCAGCGAAAGCAGCTTTCTGAGAAACTGCTTTGTGGTGTGTGAATTCAACTCACTGAGTTACACCTGTATTGCGTGGAGCCGTTGGCTAGCCCTGTTTCTGTGGAATCTGAGAACTGATATTTCGGATCCCTTTGAAGACTATAGGGCCAAAGGAAATATCCTCCGATAGTAATAAGAAAGAAGCTTCTGAGAAACTTCTTTGTGATCTGTGAATTCATCTCACAGAGTTACACCTTTCTCCTCATGAAGCCGTTCTCTAAGACTGTTCTCGAGGAATTTGCAAAGTGATATTTGGGAGCCCATGGAGGACTATGGTGAAAAAGGAAATATCCTCAGATAAAAACTGGAAAGAAGCGTTCTGAGAAACTGCATTGTGACAGGTGAATACAACTCACAGAGTTACACTTTCCTTTTCACTGATCCGTTTGATAACAGTTTTATTGAAATCTGCATTGGGATATTTCTTAGCGCAATGAAGTTACGGTGACAAGGAAAATATCTTCAAATAAAAACTAGAAAGTAGATTTCTGAGAAACTTCTTTATGCCATGTGAATTCCTCTCACCGAGTGACAACTTTGTTTTCATGAAGCAGTTTGTTCACACTTCTTTCCTGGAATCTGCAAAGTGATATGTAGGAGTGCATTGAGGCCCATGCTGAAAATGGAAATATCCTCAGATAATAACCAGAAAGAAGATTTCTGAGAAACCGCTTTGTGATGAGTGAATTCAACTCACTAGGGTACACCTGTATTTCGTGGAGCCGTGGGCTAGCCCTGTTTTCCTGCTATCTGAGAACTGATATTTCGGATCCCTTTAAAGACTATAGGGTCAAAGGAGATATCCTCCGATAAAAATGAGAAAGAAGCTTTCTGAGAAACTTCTGTGTGATCTGTGAATTCATCTCACAGAGTTACACCTTTCTCCTCATGAAGCCATTCGCTAAGACTGTTTTCGTGGAATTTGCAAAGTGATATTTGGGAGCCCATGGAGGGCTACAGTGAAAAGGGAAATATCCTCAGATATAAACTGGAAAGAAGCTTTCTGAGAAACTGCATGGTGACATACGAATGCAACTCACAGAGTTACACTCTCCTTTTAATTGATCCGTTTGCTAATACTGTTTTCTTAAAATCTGCATTGGGATATTTCTGAGTGCAATGAAGCTTCCGGTGACAAAGGAAATATCCTCAAATAAAAACTAGAAAGTAGATTTCTGAGAAACTTCCTTGCGCTATGTGAATTCCTCTCACCGAGTTACAACTTTCTCTTCACGAAGCAGTTTGCTCACAGTGTTTTCGTGGAATTTGCAAAGTGATATTGGGAGCGAATTGAGGCCCATGGTGAAATGGGAAATATTCTCAGATGATAATTAGAAAGAAGCTGTCTGAGAAATTGCTTTCTGTTGTGTGAAATCATGTCACAGAGATTCACCTTTCCCTTCTTGTAGCAGTTTGCTAACACTGTTTTCCTGTATTCTGCAAAGTGATATTTGGGAGCTCATTGAGGGCTATGCTGAAAAAGGAAATATCCTCAGATTCAAACTGGAAAGAAGCGTTCTGAGAAACTGCATTGCGATGTGTGAATGCAACTCACAGAGTTACACTTTTCTCTTCAGTGATCAGTTTGCTAACCCAGTTTTCTTGAAATCTGCAATGGGATACTTAGCGCAATGAAGCTTATGGTAAAAAAGGAAATATCCTCAGATAAAAAATGAAAGATGCTTCCTGAGAAATTGCTTTCTGATTTGTGACTTCATCTCACATAGTTACACCACTATTTCTTGAAGCCGTTTCCTAGCACTGTTTTTGTGCATTCGGAGAACTGATATTTCGGATGGGTTTGAAGAGTATAAGGACAAAGGAAATAAAAACCTCTGAGAAAAACCGGAATGAAGCTTTCTGAGAAACTGTTTTGGGATGTGTGAATTCATTTCAAAGTGTGCCACCACTCTTTCATGGACGAGTTTGCTAGCACTGAGTTTGTGGAATCTCACAAGTGATATCTTGCATACCGTTGAATCCCATGGTGAATCATGAAATATCCTCAGACAAATCTGCAGAAAAGCCTTCTCAGAAACTTCTTTGTTGTGGTTGAATTCAGCTAACAGAGCAACATCACTGTTTTCATTGGGAAGCTTCCTGACAGTGTTTTCGTAGGATCTGCAATAAAACACACGGTGGCACTCCGAGACCGCAAATAACCTCAGCTCAGCAGAGAAAACAGCTTTCTGAGAAACTGCTTTGTGCTGTGTGAATTCAACTCACTGAGTTGCACCTGTATTGCATGAAGACGTTAGCTCGCCCTGTTTTCCTGGAATCTGAGAACTGATACTTCGGAACCCTTTGAAGACTACAGGGTCAAAGGAAATATCCTCCGATAGTAATAAGAAAGAAGCTTCTGAGAAACATCTTTGTGATCTGTGAATTCATCTCACAGAGTTACACCTTTCTCCTCATGAAGCCGTTCGCTAAGACTGTTCTCCTGGAATTTGCAAAGTGATATTTGGGAGCACACGGAGGGCTATGGTGAAAAAGGAAATTTTCTCAAATAAAAACTGGAAAGAAGGGTTCTGAGAAACTGCATTGTGACATGTGAATGCAACTCACAGGGATACACTTTCCTTTTCATTGATCCGTTTGCTCACACCATTTTCTTGAAATCTGCATTGGGATATGTCTTAGTGCAATGAAGCTTCTGGTGACAAAGGAAATATCCTCAAATAAAAACTAGAAAGTAGCTTTCTGAGAAACTTCTTTGTGATATGTGAATTCATCTAACCGAGTTACAACTTTGTCTTCACGAAGCAGTTTTGTAAGACAGTGTTCGTGGATTCTGCAAAGGGATATTTGGGAGCACATTGAGGGCTATGGTGAAAAAGGAAATATCCTCAGCTTAAAACCGGAAAGAAGCGTTTTGAGAAACTGCACTGCGAAGTGTGAATGCAACTCACAGAGTTACACATTTCTCTACAGGCACCACTTTGCTAACACAGTTTTCTTGAAATCTGCAATGGGATACTTCTTAGCACAATGAAGCTTGCGGTGACAAAGGAGATATCCTCAGATAAAAAGTAGAAAGAAGCTTTCTCAGAAACTTCCTTGTGACGTGTGAATTCATCTCACAGAGTTACACCTCCCTCCTCATGAAGCAGTTTGCTAACACTGTGTTCATGGATTCTGCAAAGTGATACTTGGGAGCTCATTGAGGGCTAAGGTGAAAAAGGAAATATCTTCAGATTAAAACTGGAAAGAAGCGTTCTGAGAAACTGCATTGCGATGTGTGAATGCAACTCCCAGAGTTACACTTTTCTCTTACGGCATCAGTTTGCTAACACAGTTTTCTTGAAATCTGCAATGGGATACTTCCTAGCGCTATGCAGCTTACAGTGACAAAGGAGATATCCTGAGGTTAAGAAGTTTTTTTTTTTTTTTTTTTTTTTTTTTTTTTTGAGGCGGAGTCTCGCTCTGTCGCCCAGGCTGGAGTGCAGTGGCGCGATCTCGGCTCACTGCAAGCTCCGCCTCCCGGGTTTACGCCATTCTCCTGCCTCAGCCTCCCGAGTAGCTGGGACTACAGGCGCCGCCACTACGCCCGGCTAATTTTTTGTATTTTTAGTAGAGACGGGGTTTCACTGTGTTAGCCAGGATGGTCTCGATCTCCTGACCTCGTGATCCGCCCGTCTCGGCCTCCCAAAGTGCTGGGATTACAGGCTTGAGCCACCGCGCCCGGCCAAGGTTAAGAAGTTAAAGAAGCTTTTAGAGAAATTGCTTTCTAGTATGTGACTATATCTCCCAGAGTAACACCACTATTTCGTGCAGCCATTTGCTAGCCCTGTTTTTGTGGATTCTGAGAACTGATATTTCGGATGGGTTTGAAGAGTAGAAGGACAAAGGAAACATACTCCAAGAAAAATCGGAATGAAGCTTTCTGAGAAACCGCTTTGTGATATGTGAATTCATTTCACAGTGTTTCACCACTCTTTCATGGAGCAGTTTGCTAGCACTGATTGTGTGGATCTCAGAAGTGATATCCTGGATATCGTTGAATCCCATGGTGAATCATGAAAGAACCTCAGACAAATCCGCGGAGAAGCCTTCTCAGAAATTCCTTTGGTGTGGGTAAATTCAGTTCACAGGGTTACATCGTGGTTTTCATTGAGAAGCTTGCTAACAGTGTTTTCGCAGAATCTGCAATAAGACACACGGTGGCGCTCCGAGACCACAAATAACCTCAGCTCAAAAAGACGCTTTCTGAGAAACTGCTTTGTGATGTGTGAATTTAACTCACTGAGTTACAGCTGTATTTCGTGGAGCTGTTGACTAGCCCGGTTTTTGTAGACTCTGAAAACTGATATTTCGGATCCCTTTGAGGACTATAGGGCCAAAGGAAATACCCTCCAATAAAATTGAGAAAGAAGCTTTCTGAGAAACTACTTTGTGATCTGTGAATTCATCTCACAGAGTTCCACCTCTCTCCTCATGAAGCGGTTCTCTAAGACTGTTCTCGTGGAATTGGCAAAGTGATATTTGGGAGCCCATGGGGGGCTACGGTGAAAAAGGACATATGCTCAGATAAAAACTGGAAAGAAGGGATCTGAGAAACTGCATTGTGAAACGGGAAGGCAACTCACAGAGTTACACTTTCCTTTTTATTGATCCGTTTGCTAACATTGTTTTCCTGAAATCTGCATTGGGATATTTCTTAGCGCAATGAAGCTTACAGTGACAAAGGAAATATATTCAAATAAAAACTAGAAAGTAGCTTTCTGAGAAACTTCTTTGTGATATGTGAATTCATCTAACCGAGTTACAACTTCGTCATCACGAAGCAGTTTGATACCACGGTGTTAGTGGATTCGGCAAAGGGATATTTGGGAGCACATTGAGGGCTATGGTGAAAAAGGAAATATCCTCAGATTAAAACTGGAAAAAAGCGTTCTGAGAAACTGCACTACGATGTGTGAATGCTACTCACAGTGTTACACATTTCTCTTCAGGCATCAGTTTGCTAACACAGTTTTCTTGAAATCTGCAATGGGATAATTCTTAGCGCAATGAAGCTTACGGTGACAAAGGAGATATTCTCAGATAAAAACTAGAAAGAAGCTTTCCTAGAAACTTCTTTGTCATGTGTGAATTTATCTCACAGAGTTACACTTACATTTTGTGGAGCAGTCGATTAACACTATCTTTGAGGAACCTGCGAAGGGATACTTTGGAACGCATTGAGGCCTATGCTGATACAGGAAATATCCTCAATTAAAAACGTGAAAGAAGCTTTGTGAGAAACTGCTTTGTGATATGTGAATTCATCTCACCGAGTTACAATTTAGTCTTCGTGAAGCAGTTTGCTAACACTGTTTTCGCGGAATCTGCAAAGTGATATTTGGGAGTGCCTTTAGGCCTATTGTGAAAAAGGAAATATTCTCAGATAATAACGAGAAAGAAGCTTTCTCAGAAATTGCTTTCTGATGTATGACTTCATCACGCAGACTTTCACCTTTCCCTTCTTGTAGCAGTTTCTAACACTGTTTTTGTGGATACTGCAAAGTGATATTTGGGAGCCCATGGAGTGCTATGGTGAAAAAGGAAATATCCTCAGATTCAAACTGGAAAGAAGCGTTCTGAGAAACTGCATTGCGAAATGTGAATGCAACTCACAGAGTTACACTTTTCTCCTCAGGGATCAGTTTGCTAACACAGTTTTCTTGAAATCTGCAATGGGATACCACTTAGCGCTATGCAGCTTGCAGTAACAAAGGAGATATACACAGATAAAAATGTGAAAGAAGCTTTCTGAGAAATTGCTTTCTGATATATGACTTTATCTCCCAGAGTTACACCACTATTTCGTGCAGCCGTTTGCTAGCCCTGTTTTTGTGGATTCAGAGAACTGATATTTCGGTTGGGTTTGAAGAGTAGAAGGACAAAGGAAATATCCTCCGAGAAAAAGCGGAACGAAGCTTTCTGAAAAACCGCTTTGCTATGTGTGAATTCACTTCACAGTGTTACACCACTCTTTCATGGAGGAGTTTGCTAGCACTGATCTAGTGGAAACTAAGAAGTGATATCCTGGATATCGTTGAATCTCATGGTGAATCATGAAAGAACCTCAGACAAATCCGCAGAGAAGCCTTCTCAGAAACTTCTTTGGTGTGGGTGAATTCAGCTCACAGGGTTACATCATAGTTTTTATTGAGAAGCTTGCTAAGTGTTTTCGCAGAATCTGCAATCAGACACACGGTGGCGCTCCGAGACCACAAATAACCTCAGCTCAAAAAGACGCTTCCTGAGAAACTGCTTTGTGATGTGTGAATTCAACTCACTGAGTTACAGCTGTATTTCGTGGAGCCGTTGGCTAGCCTGGTTTTTGTGGACTCTGAGAACTGATATTTCGGATCCCTTTGAGGACTATAGGGCCAAAAGAAATATCCTCCGATAAAAATGAGAAAGAAGCTTTCTGAGAAACATCTTTGTGATCTGTGAATTCATCTCACAGAGTTCCACCTCTCTCCTCATGAAGCGGTTCGCTAAGACTATTCTCGTGGAAATGGCAAAGTGATATTTGAGAGCCCATGGAGGGCTATGGTGAAAAAGGAAATATCCTCAGATAAAAACTGGAAAGAAGCGTTCTGAGAAACTGCATTGTGACATGTGAATGCAACTCACAGAGTTACACTTTCCTTTTCATTGATCCGTTTTCTAACACTGTTTTCTTGAAATCTGCATTGGGATATTTCTTAGCGCAATGATGTTTCCGGTGACTAAAGAAATATCTTCCAATAAAAACTAGAAAGTAGCTTTCTGAGAAACTTCTTTGTGATATGGGCATTCATCTCACCGAGTTACAACTTTGTCTTCATGAAGCAGTTTGTTAACACTGTGTTCGTGGATTTTGCAAAGGGATATTTGGGGGCTCATTGAGGGCTGTGGTGAAAAAGGAAATATCCTCAGCTTAAAACTGGAAAGAAGCACTCTGAGAAACTGCACTGCGATGTGTGAATGCTACTCACAGAGTTACACGTTTTTCTTCAGGCATCAGTTTGCTAACACAGTTTTATTGAAATCTGTAATGGGATACTTCTTAGCGCACTGAAGCTTATGGCGACAAAGGAGATATCCTCAGATAAAAACTAGAAAGAAGCTTTCTTAGAAACTTCTTTGTGATGTTTCAATTCATCTCACAGAGTTACACTTACGTTTCGTGGAGCAGTCGATTATCACTGTCTTTGAGGAACCTGAGAAGGGCTACTTTGGACCGCTTTGAGGCCTACACTGATAAAGGAAATATCCACAATTCGAAACGTGAAAGAAGCTTTGTGAGAAACTGCTTTGTGATATGTGAATTCATCTCACAGAGTTACAACTTAGTCTTCATGAAGCAGTTTGCTAACATTGTTTTCGTGGAATCTGCAAAGTGATATGTAGGAGCGCCTTGAACCCTACGGTGAAAAAGGAAATATCCTCAGATAATAACGAGAAAGAAGCTTTCTCAGAATTTGCTTTCTGATGTGTGACTTCATCACACAGAATTTCACGTTTCCCTTCTTGTAGCAGTTTGCTAACACTGTGTTCGTGGATTCCGCAAAGTGATATTTGGGAGCTCATTGAGGGCTATGGTGACAAAGGAAATATCCTCAGATTCAAACTGGGAAGAAGCGTTCTGAGAAACTGCACTGCGATGTGTGAATGCACCTCACAGAGTTACACATTTCTCTTCAGGCATCACTTTGTTAACACAGTTCTCTTGAAATCTGTAACGGGTTACTGCTTAGCGCTATGAAGCTTAGAGTGACAAAGGAGATATCCTGAGTTAAAAACGTGAAGAAGCTTTCTGAGAAATTGCTTTCTGATATGTGACTTTATCTCCCAGAGTTACACCGCTATTTCGTGCAGCCGTTTGTTAGCCGGGTTTTGAGGATTCTGAGAACTGATATTTCGGATGGGTTTGAAGAGTGGAAGGAGAAAAGATATATCCTCCGAGAAAAACCGGAATGAAGCTTTCTGAGAAACCGCTTTGTGATGTGTGAATTCATTTCACAGTGTTACACCACTCTTTTTGGAGGAGTTTGCTAGCACTGATCTAGTGGAAACTCAGAAGTGATATCCTGGATATCGTTGAATCCCATGGTGAATCATGAAAGAACCTCAGACAAATCTGCTGAGAAGCCTTCTCAGAAACTTCTTTGGTATGGGTGAATTCAGCTCACAGGGTTACATCATTGATTTCATTGAGAAGCTTGCTCACAGTGTTTTCGCAGAATCTGCAATCAGACACACGGTGGCGCTCCGAGACCACAAATAACCTCAGCTCCAAAAAGCCGCTTTCTGAGAAACTGCTTTGTAATGTGTGCCTTCAACTCACTGAGTTAGAGCTGTATTTCGTAGAGCCCTTGGCTAGCCCGGTTTTTGTGGACTCTGAGAACTGATATTTCGGATCCCTTTGAGGACTATAGGGCCAAAGGAAATATCCTGCGATAAAAATGAGAAAGAAGCTTTCTGAGAAACTTCTTTGTGACCTGTGAACTCATCTCACAGAGTTCCAACCCTCTCCTCATGAAGCGGTTCGCTAAGACTGTTCTCCTGAAATTGACAAAGTGATATTTGGGAGCTCATTGAGTTCTACAGTGAAAAAGGAAATATCTTCAGGTAAATACTGAAAGGAAGCGTTCTAAGAAACTTCTAAGTAACCTATGCATTCATCTCATAGAGTTCCAACTTCAGTTCATGTAGCTGTTTGCTAACACTCTTCTCGTGGAATCTGCTAAGTGGTATTTGGGAGCCCATTGACGGTTACAGTGAAAAAGGAAATATCTTCAGATAAAAACAGAAAAGAAGGGTTCTGAGAAACTGCATTGCGACGTGTGAATGCAACTCACAGACTTACACTTTTCTGTTCATTGAGCAGTTTGCTAGCACAGTGTTCTTGAAATCTGCAGTGGGATATTTCTTTGAACAAATGAAGCTTATGGTGACAAAGGAAATATCTTCAGGTAAAAAGTAGAAAGAAGCTTTCTGAGAAATTGCTTTGTGATGTGTGAATTCAGCTCACTGAGTTACAGCTGTATTTCGTGGAGCAGTTTGCTAGTCCAGTTTTCGTTGAATCTGAGAACAGATATTTCGGATCACTTGGAGGCGTATGCAGCCAAAGGAAGTATCCTCAGATAAAAACGACAAAGAAGATTTCTGAGGAATATCTTTCTGATCTCTGAATTCATCTCACAGAGTTCCATCTTTCAGTTCATGTAGCTGTTTGCTAACAGTCTTCTCGTGGAATCTGCAAAGTGATATTTGGGAGCGCATTGAGGGCTACAGTGAAAAAGGAAACATCTTCAGATAAATACTGAAAGGAAGCGTTCTGAGAAACTTCTATGTGATCTATGCATTCATCTCACAGAGTTCCAACTTTCTGTTCACGTAGCTGTTTGCTAACACTCTTCTCGTGGAATCTGCTAAGTGATATTTGGTAGACCATTGACGGGTAGAGTGAAAAAAGAAATATCTTCACATAAAAACTGAAAAGAAGCGGTCTGAGAAACTCTATTGTGACGTGTGATTGCAACTCACAGTTACACTTTTCTGTACATTGATCAGTTTGCTAACACAGTTTTCTTCAAAACTGCAGTGGGATATTTCTTTGCCCATGAAGCTTATGGTGAGAAAAGAAATATCTTCAGATAAAAAGTAGAAAGAAGCTTCCTGAGAAACTGCTTTGTGGTGTGCGAATTCAACTCACTGAGTTACAGCAGTATTTCAGGGAGCTGTTTTCTAGTCCAGTTTTTTTTGCCCCTGAGAACCGATATTTCGGATCACTTGGAGGAGTATACAGCCAAAGGAAATATCCCCAGATAAAAACGAGAATGAAGATTTCTAAGAAATGTCTTTCTGATCTCTGAGTTCACCTCACAGAGTTCCACCTTTCTGTACATGTAGCTCTTTGCTAACACTCTTTTCGTGGAATCTGCAAAGTGATATTTGGGAGCGCATTGAGGGCTACAGTGAAAAAGGAAATTTCTTCAGATAAATACTGAAAACAAGGTTTATGAGAAACTTCTATGTGATCTATGCATTCATCACAGAGTTCCACCTTTCTGTTCATGTAGCTGTTGGCTAACACTCTTCTTGTGGAATCTGCTAAGTGATATTTGGAAGCCCATTGACAGCTACAGTGAAAAAGGAAATATTTTCAGATAAAAACTGAAAAGAATCGTTCTGAGAAACTGCATTGTGACGTGTGAATGCAACTCACAGAGTTACACTTTTCTGTTCATTGATCAGTTTGCTAGCACCGTGTTCTTGATATCTGCAGTGGGATATTTCTTTGCCCGATGTAGCTTATGATGACAAAGGAAATATCTTCAGGTAAAAAGTAGAAAGAAGCTCTCTGAGAAACTGCTTTGTGATGTGTGATTTCATCTCACTGAGTTACAGCTGTATTTCATGCAGCTGTTTGCTTGTCCAGTTTTTGTTGATTCTGAGAATCGATATTTCGGAATGCTTGAAGGAGTATACAGCCAAAGGAAATATACCCAGATAAAAACCAGAAAGAAGATTTCTGAGATTGTCTTTCTGTTCTGTGAGTTCATCTCACAGAGTTCCCCCTTTCTGTTCATGTAGCTGTTTGCTAACACTCTTCTCGTGGATTCTGCAAAGTGATATTTGGGAGCCCATTGAGGGCTACAGTGAAAAAGGAAATATCTTCAGATAAAAACTGAAAGGAAGCGTTCTGGGGAACTTCTATGTGGCCTGTGAATTCACCTCACAGAGTTCCACCTTTCTGTTTATGTAGCTGTTTGCCAACATACTTCTCGTGGAAAGTGCTAAGTAATGTTTGGGAGCGCATTGACTACTACAGTGAAAAAGGAAATATCTTCAGATAAAATATGAAAAGAAGCGTTCTGAGAAACTGCATTGTGACCTGTGAATACAACTCACAGAGTTACACTTTTCTGTTCATTGATGAGTTTGCTAGCACAGATTTCTTCAAATCTGCAGTGGCATATTTCTTTGCCCAATGAAACTTACAGTGAGAAAGGAAATATCTTCAGTTAAAAAGTAGAAAGAAGCTTTCTGAGAAACTGCTTTGTGATGTGTGAATTTATCTCACTGAGTTACAGCTGTATTTCATGGAGCTGTTGCTAGTCCAGTTTTCGTTTAATCTGAGAACCGATATTTCGGATTGCTTAGAGGAGTATACAGCCAAAGAAAATATCACCAGATAAAAACGGGAAAAAAGATTTCTGAGAACTCTCTTTCTGATCTCTGAGTTCATCTCACAGAGTTCCACCTTTCTGTTCATGTAGCTTTTTGATAACACTCTTTTTATGGAATCTGGAAAGTTATATTTGGGAGCCCATTGAGGGCTACAGTGAAAAAGCAAATATCTTCAGATAAAAACTGAAAGGAAGAGTTCTGAGAAACTTCTATGTGGCCTGTGCATTCACCTCACAGAGTTCCACATTTCTGTTCATGTAGCTGTTTGCTAACACTCTTCTCCTGGAATCTGCAAAGTGATATGTGGGAGCACTTTGAGGGCTACAGTGCAAAAAGGAAATATCTTCAGATAAAAATTGAAAGGAACCGTTCTGAGAAACTTCTATGTGACATGTGCATTCATCTCTCAGAGTTCCACCTTTCTGTTGATGTAGCTGTTTGCTAACATTCTTCTCGTGGAATCTGCTAAGTGATGTTTGGGAGCGCATTGACTGCGACAGTGAAAAAGGAAATATCTTCAGGTAAAAACTGAAAAGAAGCGTTCTGAGAAACTGCATTGTGACAAGTGAATGCAACTCACAGAGTTACACTTTTCTATTCATTGATCTGTTTGCCAGCACAGTTATCTTGAAATCTGCAGTGGGATATTTCTTTGCCCAATGAAGCTTATGGTGAACAAAGGAAATATCTTCAGGTAAAAAGTAGAAGGAAGCTTTCTGAGAAACTGCTTTGTGATGAGTGAATTCAACTCACTGAGTTAAACATGTATTTCATGGAGCTGTTTGATAGTCCACTAGTTGTGAGTCTGAGAACCGATATTTCGGATCACTTGTAGAAATATAGAGCCAAAGGAAATGTCCCCAGATAAAAACGAGAAAGAAGATTTCTGAGAAATGTCTTTCTGATCTCTGAGTTCATCTCACAGAGTTCCACCTTTCTGTTCGTGTAGCTGTTTGCTAACACTCTTCTCGTGGAATCTGCAAAGTGATAATTGGGAGCGCATTGAGGGCTACAGTGAAAAAGGAAATATCTTCAGATAAAAACTGAAAGGAAGCGTTCTGAGAAACTTCTATGTGACCTGTGTATTCATCTCACAGAGTTCCAATTTTCTGTTCATGTAGCTGTTTGCTAACACTCTTCTCGTGTAATCTGCTAAGTGATATTTGGGATCGCATTGATAGCTACAGTGAAAAAGGAAATATCTTCATATAAAAACTGAAAAGAAGCTTTCTGAGAAACTGCATTGTGACGTGTGAATGCAACTCACAGAGTTACACTTTTCTGTTCATTGATCAGTCTGCTAACAGTTTTCCGCAAAATTGCAGTGGGATATTTCTTTGCCCAATGAAGCTTAGGGTGACAAAGGAAATATCTTCATATAAAAAGTAAAAGAAGCTTTCTGAGTAACTGCTTTGTGATGTGTGAATTCAACTCACTGAGTTACAGCTGTATTTCGTGGAGCTGCTTGCTAATTCTTTTTTTGTTGAATCTGAGAACTGATATTTCGGATTGCTTGGCGGAGTATACAGCCAATGGAAATATCCCAAGATAAAAATGAGAAAAAAGATTTCTGAGAAATGTCTTTGTGAACTCTGAGTTCATCTCACAGAGTTCCACCATTCTGGTCATGTAGCTGTTTGCTAACACTCTTCTCGAGGAATCTGCTAAGTGATATTTGGGAGCATATTGAGAGTCCAGTGAAAAAGGAAATATCTTCAGATAAAAACTGTAAGGAAGCGTCCTGAGAAAATTCTATGTGGCCTGTGCATTCACCTCACTTAGTTCCACCTTTCTGTTCATGTAGCTGTTTGCTAACACTGTTCTCGTGGAATCTGATATTTGGGAGCGCTTTGAGTGCTACAGTGAAAAAGGAAATATCTTCAGATAAAAACTAAACGGAATCGTTCTGAGAAACTTCTCTGTGACCTGTGCATTCACCTCACAGAGTACCACATTTCTGCTCATGTAGCTGTTTGCTAACACTCTTCTCGTGGAATCTGCAAAGTGATACTTGGTAGCGCATTGAGGGCTACAGTGAAAAAGGAAATATCGTCAGATTAAAACTGAAAGGAAGCGTTCTGAGAAACTTCTATGTGACCTGTGCATTCAACTCACAGAGTTCCACCTTTCTGTTGGTGTAGCAGTTTGTTAACACTCTTCTCGTGTAATTTGCTAAGTGATATTTGGGAGCGCATTGATGGCTACAGTGAAAAACGAAATATCTTCATATAAAAACTGAAAAGAAGCGATCTGAGAAACTGCATTGTGACGTGTGAATGCAACTCACAGAGTTACACTTTTCTGTTCATTGATCAGTTTGCTAACACAGTTTTCCACAAAACAGCAGTTGGCTATTTCTTTGTCCAATGAAACTTATGGTGACAAAGGAAATATCTTCAGATAAAAAGTAGAAAGAAAATTTCTGAGAAACTGCTTTGTGATGTGTGAATTCAACTCATTGAGTTACAGCTGTATTTCATGGAGCTCTTTGGTAGTCCGTTTTGTTTTGAATCTGAGAACCGATATTGCGGATCAATTGGAGGAGTATACAGCCAAAGGAAATATCCCCAGATAAAAACGAGAAAGAAGATTTCTGAGAAATGTCTTTCTGATCTCTGAGTTCATCTCACAGAGTTCCACCTTTATGTTCATGTAGCTTTTTGCTAACACTCTTCTAGTGGAATCTGCAAAGTAATATTTGGTAGCGCATTGAGGGCTACAGTGAAAAAGGAAATATTTTCAGATAAATACTGACAGGAAACGTTCTGAGAAACTTCCATGCGATCTATGCATTCATTTCACAGAGTTCCACCTTTCTGTTCATGTAGCTGTTTGCTAACACTCTTCTCGTGTAATCTGCTAAGTGATATTTCGGAGCCCATCAAAGGCTACAGTGAAAAACGAAATATCTTCACATAAAAACTGAAAAGAAGCGTTCTGGGAAACTGCATTGTGACGTATGAATGCAACTCAAAGAGTTACACTTTTCTGTTCCTTGATCAGTTTGCTAACACAGTTTTCTTCACAACTGCAGTGCCATATTTCTTTGCCCAATGAAGTTTATGGTGACAAAGGAAATATCTTCAGATAAAAAGTAGAAGGAAGCTTCCTGAGAAACTGCTTTGTGATGTGTGAATTCAACTCATTGAGTTACAGCTGTATTTCATGGAGCTGTTTGCTAGGCCAGTTTTTGTTGACGCTAGAATCGATATTTTGGATCACTTGGAGGAGTATACATCCGAAGGAAATATTCCCAGATAAAAAAGAGAAAGAAGGTTGCTGACAGATGTCTTTTCTGATCTCTGAGTTCATCTCACAGTGTTCCACCTTTCTGTTCATGTAGCTGTTTGCTAATACTCTTCTCATGGAATCTGTAAAGTGATATTTGAGAGCGCATGGAGGGCTATAGTGAAAAAGGAAATATCTTCAGATAAAAACCAAAAGGAATCTTCCTGAGAAACTTCTATGTGGCCTGTGCATTCACCTCACAGAGTTCAACATTTCTGTTCATGTAGCTGTTTGCTAAAACTCTTCTTATGGAATCTGCAAAGTGACATTTGGGGACGCTTTGACGGCTACAGTGAAAAAGCAAATATCTTCATATAAAAACTGAAAAGAAGCTTTCTGAGAAACTGCTTTGTGATGTGTGAATTCTACTCATTGAGTTACAGCTGTATTTCATGGAGCTTTTGCTAGTCCAGTTTTTGTTGAATCTGAGAACCGATATTTCGGATTGCTTAGAGGAGTATACAGCCAAAGGAAATACCCCAGATAAAAACGAGAAAGAAGATTTCTGAGAAATGTCTTTCTGATCTCTGTGTTCATCTCAAAGAGTTCCACCTTTCTGTTCATGTAGCAGTTGATTAACACTCTTCTCGTGGATTCCGCAAAGTGATATTTGGGAGCGCATTGAGGGCTAACGTGCAAAAGGAAATATCTTCAGATAAAAACTGAAAGGAAGAGTTCTGAGAAACCTCTATGTGATGTGTCCATTCATCTCACAGAGTTCTACCTTTCTGTTCATGTAGCTGTTTGCTAACACTCTTCTCGTGGAATCTTCAAAGTGATATTTGGGGGCGCATTGACGGCTACAGTGAAAAAGGAAATATCTTCAGAGAAAAACTGAAAAGAAGCGTTCTGAGGAACTGCATTGTGACGTGTGAATGAAACTCACAGAGTTGCACTTTTCTGTTCATTGATCAGTTTGCTAACACAGTTTACTTGAAATATGCAGTGGGATATTTCTTTGCCCAATGAAGCTAAAGGTGAGAAAGGTAATATCTTCAGATAAAAAGTAGAAAGAAGCTTCCTGAGAAACTGCTTTGTGAAATGTGAATTCAACTCACTGAGTTACAGCTGTATTTCATGGAGCTGTTTGCTAGTCCAGTTTTTCTTGAATCTGAGAACCGATATTTTGGAACACTTGGAGGAGTTTAAAGCCAAAGGAAATATCCCCAGATAAAAACGAGAAAGAAGATTTTTGAGAAATGCCTTTCTGATCTCTGTGTTCATCTCAAAGAGTTCCACCTTTCTGTTCATGTAGCTGTTTGCTAACACTCTTCTCGTGGTGTGTGCTAAGTGATATTTTGGAGCCCATTGACCGCTACAGTGAAAAAGGAAATATCTTCAGAAAAAATCTGAAAAGAAGCGTTCTGAGAAACTACATTGTGATTTGTGAAAGCAACTCACAGAGTTACACTTTTCTGTTCTTTGATCTGTGTGCTAGCGCAGTTTTATTGAAATCTGCAGTGGGATATTTCTTTCCCCAATGAAGCTGATAGTGACAAAGGAAATATCTTCAGGTTAAAAGTAGATAGAAGCTTTCTGAGAAACTGCTTTGTGATGTGTGAATTCAACTCACTGTGTTACAGCTGTATTTCATGGAGCTTTTTGCTAGTCCAGTTTTTGTTGAATCTGACAACCAATATTTCGGATTGCTTTGAGGAATATTCAGCCAAAGGAAATATCCCCAGATAAAAACAAGAAAGATTTTTGAGAAATGTCTTTCTGATCTCTGATTTCATCTCACAGAGTTCCACCATTCTGGTCATGTAGCTGTTTGCTAACACTCTTCTCGTTGAATCTGCAAAGTGATATTTGGTAGCGCATGGAGGGCTACAGTGAAAAAGGAAATATCTTCAGATAAAAACCAAAAGGAAGCTTCCTGAGAAACTTCTATATGGCTTATGCATTCACCTCACAGAGTTCCACCTTTCTGTTCATGTAGCTGTTTGCTAACACTCTTCTCGTGGAATCTGAAAGTGATATTTTGTAGCGCATTGAGGGCTACAGTGAAAAAGGAAATATCTTCAGATAAAAACTGAAAGGAAGCGTTCTGAGAAACTTCTATGTCACCTGTGCATTCACCTCACAGATTCCACGTTTCTATTCATGTAGCAGTTTGCTAACACTCTTCTCATGTAATCTGATAAGTGATATTTGGGGGCGCATTGACGGCTACAGAGAAAAAGGAAATATCTTCAGATAAAAACTGAAAAGAAACGTTCTGAGAAACTGCATTCTGACGTGTGAAAGCAACTGACAGAGTAAAACTTTTCTGTTCATTGATGAGTTTGCTAACACAGTTTTCTTGAAATCTGCAGTGGGATATTTCTTTGCCCAATGAAGCTTATGGTGACAAAGGAAACATCTTCACATAAAAAGTAGAAAGAAGCTTCCTGAGAAACTGCTTTGTGATGTGTGAATTCAACTCAATGTATTACAGCTGTATTTCATGGAGCTGTTTCCTAGTCCAGTTCGATTGAATCTGAGAACCGATATTTCGGATCACTTGGGGGAGTATACAGCCAAAGGTAATATCCCTAGGTAAAAACGAGAAAGAAGATTTCTGAGAAATGTCTTTCTGATCTCTGAGTTCATCTCACAGAGTTCCACGTTTCTGTTCATGTAGCTGTTGGTTAACACACTTCTCGTGGAATTTGCAAAGTGATATTTGGGAGAGCATTGAGGGCTACAGTGAAAAAGGAAATATCTTCAGATAAATACTGAAATAAAGCGTTCTGAGAAACTTCTATATAAACTATGCATTCATCTCACAGAGTTCTACCTTTCTGTTCATGTAACTGTTTGCTAACACTCTTCTCGTGGAATCTGCAAAGTGATATTTGGGGGCGCATTGATGGCTACAGTGAAAAAGGAAATATCTTCAGATAAAAACTGAAAAGAAGCATTCTGAGAAACTGTATTGTGACGTGTGATTGCAACTCACAGAGTTACACTTTTCTGTTCATTGATCAGTTTGCTAACACAGTTTTCTTGAAATCTGCAATGGAATATATCTTTGCCCAATGAAGCTTATGGTGAGAAAGGCAATATCTTCAGATAAAAAGTAGAAAGAAGCTTCCTGAGAAACTGCTTTGTGATGTGTGAATTCAACTCACTGAGTTACAGCTGTATTTCATGGAGCTTTTGCTAGTCTAGTTTTTGTTGAATCTGAGAACCGATATTTCGGATCACTTGGAGGAGTATACAGCCAAAGGAAATATCCCCAGGCAAAAACAAGAAAGAAGATTTCTGAGAAATGTCTCTCTGATCTCTGAGTTCATCTCACAGAGTTCCACCTTTCTGTTCATTTAGCTGTTTGCTAACACTCTTCTCGTGGAATCTGCAAAGTGATATTTGGGAGCGCATTGAGTGCTACAGTGAAAAAGGAAGTATCTTCAGATAAAAACTGAAAGGACGCGTTCTGAGAAACTGCTATGTGACCTGTTCATTCATCTCACAGAGTTCCACCTTTCTGTTCATGCAGCAGTTTGCTAATACTATTCTCGTGGAATCTGCAAAGTCATGTTTGCAGGCGCATTGACAGCTACAGTGAAAAAGGAAATATCTACAGATAAAAACTGAAAAGAAGCATTCTGAGAAACTGTATTGTGACGTGTGAATGCAACTCACAGAGTTACACTTTTCTGTTCATTGATCTGTTTGCTAGCAGCGTTTTCTTGAAATCTGCAGTTGGGTATTTCTTTGCCCAATGAAGCTTATGGAGACAAAGGAAATATTTTCAGGTTAAAGTAGAAAGAAGCTTCCTGAGAAACTGCTTTGTGGTGTGTGAATTCAACTCACTGACTTACAGCCGTATTTCATGGAGCTGTTTGCTAGTCCAGTGTTTGTTGAATCTGAGAACAGATATTTCGGATAAATTGGAGGAGAATACAGCCAAAGGAAATATCCCGAGATAAAAAAGAGAAAGAAGATTTCTGAGAAATGTCTTTCTGATCTCTGAGTTCATCTCACAGTGTTCTACCTTTCTGTTCATGTAGCTGTTTGCTAACACTCTTCTCGTGGAATCTGCAAAGTGATATTTGGGAGCGCATTGAGGGCTACAGTAAAAAAGGAAATATCTTCAGGTAAATACTGAAAGGAAGCGTTCTGAGAAACTTCTATGTGATATCTGCATTCAACTTACGGAGTTCCACCTTTCTGTTCATGTAGCTCTTTGCTAACACTCTTCTCGTGGAATCTGCTTCACGATCTTAGGGAACGCTTTGACGGCTACAGTGAAAAAGAAAGTATCTTCAGATAAAATCTGAAAAGAAGGGTTCTGAGAGACTGCATTGTGACGTGTAATGCAACTCACAGAGTTACACTTTTCTGTTCATTGATGAGTTTGCTAGCACAGTTTTCTTGAAATCTGCAGTGGGATATTTCTTTGCCCAATGAAGCTTACGGGACAAAGGAAATATCTTCAGTTAAAAAGTAGAAAGAATCTTTCTGAGAAACTGCTTTGTGGGTGTGAATTCAATTCAGTGAGTTACAGCTGTATTTCATGGAGCTGTTTGCTAGTCCAGTTTTTGTTGACTCTGAGAACCGATATTTCGGATCACTTGGAGGAGTATACAGCCAAAGGAAATATCCCCAGATAAAAACGAGAAAGAAGATTTCTGAGAAATGTCTTTCTGATCTCTGAGTTCATCTCACAGAGTTCCACCTTTCTGTTCATGTATCTGTTTGCTAACACTCTTCTCGTGGAATCTGCAAAGTGATAATTGGGAGCGCATTGAGGGCTACAGTGAAAAAGGAATTAACTTCAGATAAATACTGAAAGGAAGGGTTCTGAGGACTTCTGTGTGACCTGTGCATTCATCTCAAAGAGTTCCACCTTTCTGTTCATGTAGCTGTTTACTAACACTCTTCTCGTGGATTCTGCTAAGTGATGTTGGGGAGCGCATTGACGGCTACAGTGAAAAACCAAATATCTTCAGATGAAAACTGAAAAGAAGCGTTCTGAGAAACTGCATTGTGACGTGTGAATGCAACTCAAAGAGTTACACTTTTCTGTTCATTGATCAGTTTTCTAAGATAGGTTTCTTCAAAACTGAAGTGGGATATTTCTTTGCCCAATGAAACTTATGGTGACAAAGGAAATATCTTCAGATAAAAAGTAGAAAGAAACTTTCTGAGAAACTGCTTTGTGATGTGTGAAGTCAACTCACTGAGTTACAGCTGTATTTCAGGGATCTGTTTGCTAGTCCAGTTTTTCTTGACTCTGAGAACAGATATTTCAGATCACTTGGAGGAATATACAGCCATAGGAAATATCCGGAGATAAAAACGGGAAAGAAGATTTCTGAGAAATGTCTTTCTGATTTCTGAGTTCATCTCACTGAGTTCCACCTTGCTGTTCATGTAGCTGTTTGCTAACACTCTTCTCGTGGAATCTGCAAATTGATATTTGGGAGCACATTGAGGGCTACAGTGAAAAAAGAAATATCTTCAGGTGAAAACTGAAAGGAAGCGTTCTGAGAAACTTCTATGTGGCCAGTGCATTCATCTCACAGAGTTCCGTCTTTCTGTTCATGTAGCTGTTTGCTAACACTCTTCTCGTGGAATATGCAAAGTGATATTTGGTTTCCCTTTGAGGGCTACAGTGAAAAGGGAAATATCTTCAGATAAAAACTGAGAGGAAGCGTTCTGAGAAACTTCTATGTGACCTGTGCATTCACCTCACAGAATTCCAACTTTCTGTTCATGTGGTTGTTTGCTAACACTCTGGTCGTTGAATCAGCAAAGTCATATTTGGGAGCGCATTGAGGGCTACAGTGAAAAGGGAAATATCTTCAGGTGAAAACTGAAGGAAGCGTTCTGAGAAACTTCTATGTGGCCCGTGCATTCACCTCACAGAGTTCCACCTTTCTGTTCATGTAGCTGTTTGCTAACACTCTTCTCATGGAATCTGCTAAGTGATATTTGGGAGCGCATTGTGGGCTACAGGTAAAAAGGAAATATCTTCAGATAAAAACTGAAAAGAAGCGTTCTGAGAAACTGCATTGTGACCTTTGAATACAACTCACAGAGTTCCACTTTTCTGTTCATTGATCTGTTTGCTAATACAGTTGTTTTGAAATCTGCAGTGGAATATTTCTTTGCCCAATGAAGCTTACGGTGACAAAGGAAATATCCTCAGATAAAAAGTAGAAGGAAGCTTCCTGAGAAACTGCTTTGTGGTGTGTCAATTCAACTCACTGAGTTACAGCTGTATTTCAAGGAGCTGTTGACTAGTCCAGTTTTTGTTGAATCTGAGAACCGTTATTTTGGATTGCTTGGAGGAGAATGCAGCCAAAGGAAATATCCCCAGATACAAAGGAGAAAAAAGATTTCTGAGAAATGTCTTTCTGATCTCTGAGTTCATCTCACAGAGTTCCACCTTTCTATTCATGTAGCTGTTTGCTAATACTCTTCTCGTGGAATCTGCAAAGTGATATTTGGGATCGCACTGAGGGCTACAGTGAAAAAGAAAATATCTTCAGACAAAAACAGAAAGGAAGCGTTCTGAGAAACTTCTATGTGTCCTGTGCATTCACCTCACCGAGTTGCACCTTTCTCTTCCTGTAGGTGTTTGCTAATACTCTTCTCGTGGAATTTGCAAAGTGATATATGGGAGCACATTGAGGTCTACAGTGAAAAAGGAAATATCGCCAGATAAATTCTGAAAGGATGTGTTCTGAGAAATTTCTATGTAACCTATGCATTCATCTCACAGAGTTGCAACTTTCTGTTCAAGTAGCTGTTTGCTAAAACTCTTCTCGTGGAATCTGCTAAGTGATATTTGGGAGCTCGTTGACAGCTACAGTGAAAAAGGATATATCTTCAGATAACAACTGAAAAGAAGCGTTCTGAGAAACTGCATTGTGACGTGTGAATGCAACTACAGAGTTTCACTTCTCTGTTCATTAATCATTTTGCTAACACAGTTTTCTTGAAATCTGCAGTGGGATATTCCTTTGCCCAATGAAGCTTATGATGACAAAGGAAATATCTTCAGATAAAAGTAGAAAGAAGCTTTCTGAGAAACTGCTTTGTGATGTGTGAATTCAACTCACTGAGTTACAGCTGTATTTCATGGATCTGTTTGCTAGTCCAGTGTTTTTTGAATCTGAGAACAGATATTTGGGATCATTTGTAGGAGAATACAGTCAAAGGAAATATCCCCAGATAAAAACGAGAAAGAATATTTCTGATAAATCTCTTTCTGATCTCTGAGTTCATCTCACAGAGTTCTACCTTTCTGTTCATGTAGCCGGTTGCTAACATTCTTCTCGTGGAATCTGCAAAGTGATATTTGGGAGTGCATTGAGGGCTACAGTGAAAAGGGAAATATCTTCAGGAAAATACTGAAAGGAAGCGTTCTGAGAAACTTCTATGTGATATATGCATTCATCTCATAGAGTTCCACCTTTCTGTTCAAATAGCTGTTTGATAACATTCTTCTCTTGGAATCTGCTAAGTGATATATGGGAGCCCATTGACAGCTACTGTGAAAACGGAAATATCTTCATATAAAAACTGAAAAGAAGCGTTCTGAGAAACTGCACTGTGACGTGTGAATGCAACTCACAGACTTACACTTTTCTGTTCATTGATGAGTTTGCTAGCACAGTTTTCTTGAAATCTGCTGTGGGACATTTCTTTGCCCAATGAAGCTTATGTTGACAAAGGAAATACCTTCAGATAAAAAGTAGAAGGAAGGTTTCTAAGAAACTGCTTTGTGATGTGTGAATTCAACTCACTGAGTTACAGCTGTATTTCATGGAGCTGTTTGCTAGTCCAGTTTTTGTTGACTCTGAGAACCGATATTTCGGATCACTTGGAGGAGTATAGAGCCAAAATAAATATCCTCATATAAAAACGAGAAAGAAGATTTCTGAGAAATGTCTTTCTGATTTCTGAGTTCATCTCACTGAGTTCCACCTTGCTGTTCATGTAGCTGTTTGCTAACACACTTCTCGTGGAATCTACAAAGTCATATTTGGGAGCAAATTGAGGGGTACAGTGAAAAAGGAAATATCTTCAGATAAAAACTGAAAGGAAGCGTTCTGAGGGATTTCTATGTGATCTGTGCATTCACTTCACAGATTTCCACCTTTCTGTTCATGCAGCTGTTTGCTAACAGTCTTCTCCTGGAATCTGCAAAGTGATAATTGGGAGCACTTTGAGGGCTACAGTGAAAAAGGAAATATCTTCAGATAAAAACTGAAAAGAAGCGTTCTGGGAAACTGCATTGTGACGTGTGAATGCAACTCACAGCATTACACTTTTCTGTTCATTGATCAGTTTGCTAACACAGTTTTCTTGAAATCTGCAGTGGAATAACACTTTGCCCAGTGAAGCTGATGGTGAGAAAGGAAATATCTTCAAATAAAAAGTAGAAAGAAGCTTTCTGAGAAACTGCTTTGTGATGTGTGAATTCAACTCACTGAGTTACAGCTGTACTTCATGGAGCTGTTTGCTAGTCCAGTTGTTGTTGCATCTGAAAACCGATATTTCGGATCACCTGGAGGAGAATACAGCCAAAGGAAATATCCCCTGATAAAAACGAAAAAGGAGATTTCTGTGAAATGTCTTTCTGATCACTGAGTTGATCTCACAGAGTTCTACCTTTCTGTTCATGTAGCTGTGTGCTAACACTGTTTTCGTGGAATCTGCAAAGTGATATTTGGGAGCGTATTGAGAGCTACATTGAAAAAGGAAGAGAGCAAGATGGCCAAATAGGAACACCTCCAGTCTTCAATTCCAAGCGCGAGCGACACAGAAGACCAGGGATTTCTGCATTTTCAACCGAGGTACTGGGTACATCTCACTAGGCAGTGCAGGACAATTGGTGTTGGCCAGCTGCTCCAGCCGGATCAGCGAAAACTGAATTAGGGTGAGGCATCGCCTCACCTGGGAAGCGCAAGGGGGAAGGGAATCCCTTTTTCTAGCCAGGGGAACTGAGACACACAACACCTGGAAAATCGGGTAATTCCCACCCCAATACTGCGCTTTAAGTAAAAGGGCACACCAGGAGATTATATCCTACACCTGGCCAGGAGGGTCCCACGCCCACGGAGCCTCCCTCATTGCTAGCACAGCAGTCTGCGATCTCGCGGCAAGGCAGCAGCGAGGCTGCGGGAGGGGCGCCCGACATTGCTGAGGCTTAAATAGGTAAACAAAGCCGCTGGGAAGTTCGAACTGGGTGGAGCTCACAGCAGCTCAAGGAAATCTGCCTGTCTCTGTAGACTCCACCTCTGGGGACAGGGCACAGTAAACAACGAAAGCAGCAGAAACCTCTGCAGACGCAAACGACTCTGTCTGACAGCTTTGAAGAGTGCAGTGGATCTCCCAACATGGAGGTTGAGATCTGAGAAGGGACAGACTGCCTGCTCAAGTGGATCCCTGACCCCTGAGTAGCCTAACTGGGAGACATCCCCCACGAGGGGCAGTCTGACACCCCACACCTCACAGGGTGGAGTACACCACTGAGAGGAAGCCTCCAAAGCAAGAATCAGACAGGTACACTCTCTGTTCAGCAATATTCTATCTTCTACAGCCTCTGCTGCTGACACCCAGGCAAACAGGGTCTGGAGCGGACCTCAAGCAATCTCCAACGGACTTACAGCTGAGGGTCCTGACTATTAGAAGGAAAACTATCAAACAGGAAGGACACCTACACCAAAACCCCATCAGTACGTCCCCATCATCATCAAAGACCAGAGGCAGATAAAACCACAAAGATGGGGAAAAAGCGGGGCAGAAAAGCTGGAAATTCAAAAAATAAGAGCGCATCTCCCCCGGCAGGGAGCGCAGCTCATCGCCAGCAATGGATCAAAGCTTGACGGAGAATGACTTTGACGAGATGAGAGAAGAAGGCTTCAGTCCATCAAACTTCTCAGAGCTAAAGGAGGAATGACTTACCCAGTGCAAAGAAACTAAAAATCTTGAAAAAAAAGTGGAAGAATTGATGGCTAGAGTAATTAATGCAGAGAAGGTCATAAACGAAATGAAAGAGATGAAAACCATGACACGAGAAA
>NC_037686.1:39213941-39232908 GCF_003255815.1 Theropithecus gelada | reverse complement strand
AATGGTGCTGGGAAAATTGGCTAGCCATAAGTAGAAAGCTGAAACTGGATCCTTTCCTTACTTCTTATACGAAAATTAATTCAAGATGGATTAGAGACTTAAATGTTAGACCTAATACCATAAAAACCCTAGAGGGAAACCTAGGTAGTACCATTCAGGACATAGGCATGGGCAAAGACTTCATGTCTAAAACACCAAAAGCAATGGCAGCAAAACCCAACATTGACAAATGGGATCTGATTAAACTAAAGAGCTTCTGCACAGCAAAAGAAACTGCCATCAGAGTGAACAGGCAACCTACAGAATGGGAGAAAATTTTTGCAATCTACTCATCTGACAAAGGGCTAATTTCCAGAACCTACAAAGAACTCAATAAAATTTACAAGAAAAAAACAAACAATCCCATCAAAAAGTGGGCAAAGGATATGAACAGACATTTCTCAAAAGAAGACATTCATACAGCCAACAGACACATGAAAAAATGCTCATCATCACTGGCCATCAGAGAAATGCAAATCAAAACCATAATGAGATACCATCTCACACCAGTTAGAATGGCGATCATTAAAAAGTCAGGAAACAACAGGTGCTGGAGAGGATGTGGAGAAATAGGAACACTTTTACACTGTTGGTGGGATTGTAAACTAGTTCAACCATTATGGAAAACAGTATGGCGATTCCTCAAAGATCTAGAACTAGATGTACCATATGACCCAGCCATCCCATTACTGGGTATATACCCAAAGGATTATAAATCATGCTGCTGTAAAGACACATGCACACGTATGTTTATTGTGGCACTATTCACAATAGCAAAGACTTGGAATCAACCCAAATGCCCATCAGTGACAGACTGGATTAAGAAAATGTGGCACATATACACCATGAAATATTATGCAGCCATAAAAAAGGATGAGTTTGTGTCCTTTGTAGGGACATGGATGCAGCTGGAAACCATCATTCTCAGCAAACTATCACAGGAACAGAAAACCAAACACTGCATGTTCTCACTCATAGGTGGGAACTGAACAATGAGATCACTTGGAGTCTGGAAGGGGAACATCACACACCAGGGCCTATCATGGTGAGGGGAAAGGGGGGAGGGATTGCACTGGGCGTTATACCTGATGTAAATGACGAGTTGATGGGTGCAGCACAGCAACATGGCACAAGTATACATATGTAACAGACTTGCACGTTATGCACATGTACCCTAGAACTTAAAGTATAATAATAATAATAATAATAAAATTAAAAAAATTTAAAAAAGGGAAAAGGAAATACCTTCAGATAAATACTGAAAGGAAGCGTTCTGAGAAACTTCTATGTATCCTATGCATTAATCTCACAGAGTTCCACCTTTCTGTTCTATACCTGTTTGCTAACACTCTTCTCGTGGTATCTGCTAAGGGATATTTGGGAGTCCATTGACGGCTACAGTGAAAAAGGAAATATCTTCAGATAAAAACTGTAAAGAAGCGTTCTGAGAAACTGCATTGTGACGTGTGAATGCACCTCACAGAGTTACACTTTTCTGTTCATTGATGAGTTTGCTAACACAATTTTCTTGAAATCTGCAGTGGGATATTTTTTGCCCAATGAAGCTTAGGGTGACAAAGGAAATATCTTCAGGGAAAAAGTATAAAGAAGTTTTCTGAGAAATTGCTTTGTGATGTGTGAATTCAACTCACCGAGTTACAGCTGTATTTCATGGAGCTGTTTGCTTGTCCAGTTTTTGTTGAATCTGACAACCGATATTTTGGATTGCTTGGAGGCGTATACAGCCAAAGGAAATAACCCCAGATAAAAACAAGAAAGAAGATTTCTGAGAAATGTCTTTCTGATCTCTGAGTTCATCTCACAGAGTTCCACCTTTCTGTTCATGTAGCTGTTTGCTAACACACTTCTCGTGGAATCTGCAAAGTGATATTTCGGAGCGCATTCATTGCTACAGTGAAAAATTAAATGTCTTCAGATAAATACTGAAAGGAAGCTTTCAGAGAAACTTCTATCTGATCTATGCATTCATCTCACAGAGTTCCACCTTACTGTTCATGTAGCTGTTTGCTAACATTCTTGTCGTGGAATCTGCAAAGTGATATTTGGGAGCGCATTGAGAGCTACAGTGAAAAAGGAAATATCTTCGGATAAAGACTGAAAGCAAGCGTTCTGATAAACTTCTATGTGACCTGTTCATTCACCTCACAGAGTTCCACTTTTCTCTTCATGTAGCTGTTTGCTAACACTCTTCTCGTGGAATCTCAAAGTGATATTTGGGAGCACATTGAGGGCTATAGTGAAAAAGGAAATATCTTCAGAAAAATACTGAAAGGAAGCGTTCTGAGAAACTTCTATGTGACCTGTGCATTCATCTCACAGAGTTCCACCTTTCTGTTCATGTAGCTGTTTGGTAATGTTCTTCCCGTGGAATCGGCTAAGTGATGTTTGGGAGCGCATTCATGGCTACAGTGAAAAAGAAATATCTTCAGATAAAAAAAGAAAAGAAGCGTTCTGAGAAGCTGCATTGTGACCTGTGAATTCCACTCACAGAGTTACACTTTTCTGTTCATTGATCAGTTTGGTAACACAGTTTTCTTGAAATCTGTAATGGGATATTTCTTTGCCAATTGAAGCTTATGGTGACAAAGGAAACATCTTCAGATAAAAAGGAGAAAGAAGCTTTCTGAGATACTGCTTTGTAATGTGTGAATTCAACTCACTGAGTTACAGCTGTATTTCACGGAGCTGTTTGCTATTCCAGTTTTTGTTGAATCTCAGAACCGATATTTCGGATCACTTGGAGGAGTATACAGCCAAGGAAAATATCCCCAGATAAAAACGAGAAAGAAGATTTCTGAGAAATGTCTTTCTGATCTCTGAGTTCATCTCACAGAATTCCACCTTTCTGTTCATGTAGCTTTTTGCTAACACTCTTCTCGTGGAATCTGCAAAGTGGTGTTTGGGAGCGCTTTGAGTGCAACAGTGAAAAAGGAAACATATTCAGATAAAAACTGAAAGAAAGCGTTCTGAGAATCTTCTATGTGGCCTGTGCATTCATCCCACAGAGTTCCAACTTTCTGTTCATGTAGCTGTTTGCTAACACTCTTCTCGTGGAATCTGCAAAGTGATATTTGGGAGCGCATTGAGGGATACAGTGAAAAAGGAAATATCTTCAGATAAAAATTGTAAGGAAGCGTTCTGAGAAACTTCTATTTGACCTTTGCATTCACCTCACAGAGTTCCACATTTCTGTTCATGCAGCTGTTTGCTAACAGTCTTCTCCTGGAATCTGCAAACTGATATTTGGGAACATTTAGAGGTCTACAGTGGAAAAGGAAATATATTCAGATAAATACTGAAAGGAAGCCTTCTGATAAACTTCTATGCGACCTATGCATTCATATCACAGAATTCCACCTTTCTGTTCATGTAGCTGTTTACTAACATTCTTCTCGCGTGGAATCTGCTAAGAGATGTTTGGGAGCGCATTGACGGCTACACTGAAAAAGGAAATATCTTCAGATAAAAACTGAAAAGAAGCGTTCTGAGAAACTGCATTGTGACGTGTGAATGCAACCCACAGAGTTACACTTTTTTCTTCATTGATCAGTTTGCTAAGACAGTTTTTTTGAAAACTGCAATAGGATATTTCTTTGCCCAATGAAGCTTATGGTGAACAAAGGAAATATCTTCAGAAAAAAGTAGAGAGAAGCTTCCTGAGAAACTTCTTTGTGATGTGTGAATTCAACTCACTGAGTTACAGCTGTATTTCATGGAGCTGTTTGCTAGTCCAGTTTTTGTTGACTCTGAGAACCGATATTTCGGATCACTTGGAGGAGTATAGAGCCAAAGGAAATATCCCCAGATGAAAACGAGAAAGAAGATTTTTGAGAAATGATTTTCTCATCTCTGAGTTCATCTCACAGAGTTCCACCTTTCTGTTCATGTAGCTGTATGCTAACACTCTCCTCGTGGAATCTTCAAAGTGATATTTGGGAGTTCATTGAGGGCTGCAGTGGAAAAGGAAACACCTTCAGATAAAAACTGAAAGGAAGCGTTCTGAGAATCTTCTATGTGGCCTGTGCATTCATCTCACAGAGTTCCAAATTTCTGTTCATGTAGCTGTTTGCTAACACTTTTCTCGTGGAATCTGCAAAGTGATATTTTGGAGCGCCTTGAGGGCTACAGTGAAAAAGGAAACATATTCAGATAAAACTGAAAGAAAGCCTTCTGATAATCTTCTATGTTACCGATGCATTCATCTCACAGAATTCGGCAACCGGTTACTTCTTAGTGCTATGCAGCTTACAGTGACAAAGGAGATATCCTCAGTTAAAAACGTGAAAGAAGCTTTCTGAGAAATTGCTTTCTGATATGTGACTTTATCGGCCAGAGTTACTCCAGTGTTTCATGCAGCCGTTTGCTAGCCCTGTTTTTGTGGATTCTGAGAACTGATATTTCGGATGGGTTTGAAGAGTGGAAGGAGAAAGGAAATATCCTCCGAGAAAAACCGGAATGAAGCTTTCTGAGAAACCGCTTTGTGATGTGTGAGTTCATTTCACAGTATTACACCACACTTTCATGGAGGAGTTTGCTAGCACTGATTTTGTGGAATCTCGGAAGAGATATCCAGGATATCGTCGAATCCCATGGTGAATCATTAAAGAATCTCAGACAAAGCTACCCAGAAGCCTTCTTAGAAACTTCTTTGGTATGGGTGAATTCAGCTCACAGGGTTACATCATTGATTTCATTGAGAAGCTTGCTCACAGTGTTTTCGCAGAATCTGCAATCAGACACACGGTGGCGCTCCGAGACCACAAATAACCTCAGCTCCAAAAAGAAAGCCGCTTCTGAGAAACTGCTTTGTGATGGGAGCATTCAACTCAGTGAGTAATGGCTGTATTTCGTGGAGCCGTTGGCTAGCCCGGTTTTTGCGGAATCAGAGAACTGATATTTCGGATTTCTCTGAGGACTATAGGGCCAAAGGAAATATCCTCCAATAAAAATGAGAATGAAGCTTTCTGAGAAACTTCTTTGTGATCTGTGAATTCATCTCACAGAGTTCCACCTCTCTCCTCAGGAAGCGGTTTGCTAAGACTGTTCTCGTGGAATTGGCAAGGTGATATTTGGGAGCCCATGGAGGGCTATGGTGAAAAAGGAAATATCCTCAGATAAAAACTGGAAAGAAGCGCTCTGAGAAACTGCATTGTGACATGTGAATGCAACTCACAGAGGTACACTTTCCTTTTCATTGATCCGTTTGCTCACACTGTTTTCTTGAAATATGCATTGGGATATTTCTTATCATTGACAAAGGAAATATCCTCCAATAAAAACTAGAAAGTAGTTTTGTGAGAAACTTCTTTGTGATATGTGAATTCATCTCACCAAGTTACAACTTTGTCTTCACGAAGCAGTTTGCTAACACTGTGTTCGTGGATTCTGCAAAGTGATATTTGGGAGCTCATTGAGGGCCATGGTGACAAAGGAAATATCCTCAGATTCAAACTGGGAAGAAGCGTTCTGAGAAACTGCACTGCGATGTGTGAATGCAACGCACAGAGTTACACTTTTCTCTTCAGGCATCAGATTCCTAACACTGAATTCGTGGATTCTGCAAAGTGACATTTGGGAGGTCATTGAGGGTTATGGTGAAAAAGGAAATATCCTCAGATTCAAACTGGTAAGAAGCGTTCTGAGAAACTGCACTGCGATGTGTGAATGCACCTCACAGAGTTACACTTTTCTCTTCAGGCATCAGTTTGCTAACATAGTTGTCTTGAAATCTGCAACGGGTTAGTTTTTAGCGCTATGCAGCTTACAGTGACAAAGGAGATATCCTCAGTTAAAAACTTGAAAGAAGCTTTCTGAGAAACTGCTTTCTGATATCAGTTTATCTCCCAGGGTTACACCACTATTTCGTGTAGTCGTTTGCTAGCCCTGTTTTTGTGGATTCTGAGAACTGATATTTCGATTGGGTTTGAAGAATGGAAGGAGAAAGTTAATATCCTCCGAGAAAAACCGGAATGAAGCTTTCTGAGAAACCGCTTTGTGGTGTGTGAATTCATTTCACAGTGTTACACCACTCTTTCATGGAGCCGTTTGCTAGCACTGATTGTGTGGAATCTCAGAAGTGATATCCTGGATATCGTTGAACCCCATGGTGAATCATGAAAGAACCTCAGACGAATATGCCGAGAAGCCTTCTCAGAAACTTCTTTGGTATGGGTGAATTCACCTCAAAGTGTTACATCATTGTTTTCTTTGAGAAACTTGCTAACAGTTTTTTCACAGAATCTGCAATAAGACACACCGTGTTGCTCTGGGACCAGAAATAACCTCAGCTCCAAAAAGAAAGCCGCTTTCTGAAAAACTGCTTTGTGATGCCTGCATTCAACTCACGGAGTTACATCTGTATTTCGGGGAATCGTTGGCTAGCCTGGTTTTTGTGGAATCCCGAAACTGATATTTCGGATCCCTTTGAGGGCTTAGGGCCAAAGGAAATATCCTCTTTTAAAAATGAGAAGGAAGCTTTCTGAGAAAATTTCTTGTGATCTGTGAATTCATCTCACCGAGTTACAACTTTGTCTTCACGAAGCAGTTTGCTAACACTGTGTTCGTATATTCTGCAAAGTGATATTTGGGAGCTCATTGACGGCTGTGGTGACAAAGGAAGTATTCTCAGATGAAAACTGGAAAAAAGCATCCTGAGAAACTACACTGTGATGTGTGAATGCAACGCACAGAGTTACACATTTCTCTTCAGGCATCAGATTGATAACACTGTGTTCGCGGATTCTGCAAAGTGATATTTGGGAGCTCATTGAGGACTATGGTGAAAAAGGAATTATCCTCAGATTCAAACTGGAAAGATCCGTTGTGAGAAACTGCACTGCGATGTGTGAACGCACCTCACAGAGTTACACTTTTCTCTTCAGGTATCAGTTTGCTAACACAGTTTTCTTGAAATCTGCAACGGGTTACTTCTTAGAGCTATGCAGCTTACAGTGACAAAGTAGATATCCTCAGTTAAAAACGTGAAAGAAGCTTTCTGAGAAATTGCTTTCGGATATGTGACTTTATCTCCCAGGGTTACACCACTATTTCGTGCAGCCGTTGGCTAGCCGGGTTTTGAGGATTCTGAGAACTGATATTTCGGATGGGTTTGAAGAGTGGAAGGAGAAAAGATATATCCTCCGAGAAAAACCGGAATGAAGCTTTCTGAGAAACAGCTTTGTGATCTGAGAATTCATCTCACAGAGCTACAGCTTTCCCCTCAAGAAGCCGTTCGCTAAGATTGTTCTTGTGGAATGTGCAAAGTGATATTTTGAAGCAAATGGAGGGCTATGGTGAAAAAGAAAATATCCTCAGAGAAAAACGGGAAAGAAGCTTTCTGTGAAACTGCTTTGTAATGTGTGACTTACACTCACTGAGTTACAGCTGTATTTCGTGGAGCAGTTTGCCAGCATTATTTCCGTGGAATCATAGAACTGATATTTCGGATCCTATGGAAGACTATAGGGCCAAAGGAAATATCCTCCGATAAAAAAACAAGAAGCTTTCTGAGAAAGTATTTTGTGATCTGTGATTTCATCTCACAGAGTTACAGCTTTCCCCCTAAGAAGCCGTTCGCTAAGACTGTTCTTGTGGAATTTTGAAAGTGATATTTGGAAGCCCATGGAGGGGTATGGTGAAAAAGAAATTATCCTCACATGAAAACTGGAAAGAAGGGTACGGAGGAACTGCTTTGTGATGTGATCATTCCACTCACTGAGTTACAGCTGTATTTTGTGTAGCTGTTTGCTAGCCTTCTTTCTGTGGAATATGAGAACTTGATATTGCGGATCCCCTTGAGGACTATAGGGCCAAAGGAAATATCCTTCGATAAAATGGAGAAAGATGCTTTCTGGAAACTTCTTTGTGATCCGTGAATTCATCTCACAGAGTTACAGCTTTCCCCTCAAGAAGCTTTTTGCTAGGACTGTTCTTGAGGAATTTGCAAGGTGATATCTGGAAGCCTATGGAGGGCTAGGGTGAAAAAGAAAATATCCTCAGAGAAAAACTGGAAGGAAGCTTTCTGAGAAACTGCTTTATGATGTGTGACTTCCACTCACGGAGATACAGCTGTATTTCTTGGAGCTGTTTGCCGCCTTTTTTCTGTGGAATCTGAGAACTGATATTTCGGATCCCTTTGGAGACTATAGGGCCAAAGGAAATATCCTCCGATAAAAATGAGAAAGAAGGTTTCTGGAAAATTCTTTTTGATCTGTGAATTCTTCTCACAGAGTTACAGGTTTCCGCTCAAGAAGCCTTTCGCTAAGACTGTTCCTGTGGAATTCACAAAGTGATATTTGGAAGCCCATGGATGGCTATGGAAAAAAAGTATGTATCCTCAGATAAAAACTGAAAGGAAGCTTTAGGAGAACCTGCTTTGTAATCTGTGAATTCATCTCACAGAGTTACAGCTTTCCCTTTAGGAAACCGTTCGCTAAGTCTGTTCTTGTGGAATTTGCAAAGTGATATTTGGAACTCCAAGGAGGGCTACGATGGAAAAGAAAATATTCTGACATAAAAACTGGAAAAAAAAACTTTCTGAGAAACTGCTTTGTGATGTGTGACTTCCACTCACTGACTTACAGCTCTATTTCGTGGAGCTGTTTGCTAACCTTATTTTTGTGGAACCTGAGAACTGATATTTTGGATCCCTTTAAAGAATATTGGGGAAAGGAAATATCCTCCGATAAAAAAGAGAAAGAATCTTTCTGAGAAACTGAAGACTATAGGGCCAAAGGAAATATTCTTCGATAAAAAGGAGAAAGATGGTTACTTACAAAATTCTTTGTGATCTGTGAATTCATCTCACCGAGTTACAGCTTTCCCCTTCAGGAGCCGTTAACTAAGACTGTTCTTGTGGAATTTGCAAAGTAATATTTAGAAGCCCATGGAGGGCAATGTGGGAATAGAAAACATGCTCATATAAAAACTGGAAGGAAGCTTTCTGAGAAACTGCTTTGTGATCTGTGAATTCATCTCACAGAGTAACAGCTTTCCCCTCATGAAGCCGTTCGCTAAGATTGTTCTTGTGCAATGTGCAAAGTTATATTTGGAAGTCCATGGAAGGCTTCGGTGAAAAAGAAAATATCCTCAGATAAAACCTGGAAAGAAGTTTCTGAGAAACTGTTTTGTGATCAGTGACCTCCACTTACTGAGTTACAGCTGTATTTCTTGGACCTGTTTGCTAGCCTTATTTTTGTGGAACCTGAGAACTGATATTTTGGATGCCTTTGAAGAATATAGGGGCAAAGGAAATATCCTCTGATAGAAAGCAGAAAGAAGGTTTCTGAGAAACTTCTTTGTGATCTGTGAATTCATCTCGAAGCGTTACAGCTTTCCCCTCAAGATCCGTTCGCTTAGACTGTTCTTGTGGAGTACAAAAAGTGATATTTGGAAGCCCATGGAGGGCTATGGTGAAAAAGAAAATATCCTCAGAGAAAAACTGAAAGGAAGCTTTGTGAGAAACTGCTTTGTGATGTGTGACTTCATCTCACTGAGTTACAGCTGTATTTCCTGGATCTGTTTGCTAGTCTTATTTCTGTGGATTCTGAGAACTGATTATTCGGTTCCCTATGTAGACTATAGGGCCAAAGGAAATATCCTCTGATAAAAGTGAGAAAGAAGCTTTTTAAGAAACTTCATTGTGATCTGGGAATTCATCTCACAGAGTTATAGCTTTCCCCTCAAGAAGCCTTTCTCTAAGTCTGTTCTTGTGGAATTTGCAAAGTGATATTTGGAAGCCCATGGAGGGCTATGGTGAAAAAGTATATATCGTCAGATAAAAACTGAAAGGAAGCTTTTGGAGAAACTGGTTATTGATCTGTGAATTCATCTCACAGTGTTAGAACTTTCCCCTTAGAAAGCCGTTCAGTAAGGCTGTTCTTGTGGAATTTGCAAAGTGATATTTGGAAGCCCATGAAGGGCTTTGGTGAAGAAGAAAATACCCTCAGATAAAAACTGCCAAGAAGTTTTCTGAGAAACTGCATTGTGATGTGTGACTTCCACTGACGGAGTTACAGCTGTATATCGTGGAGCTGTTCGCTCGCCTTATTTCTGTGGAATCGTAGAACTGATATTTCAGATGCCTTTGAAGAGTATAGGGCCAAAGAAAATATTCTCAAATAAAAATGAGAAAGAAGCTTTCTGAGAAACTTCTTTGTGATCTGTGAATTCATCTCAGAGAGTTACAGCTTTCCCCTCAAGAAGTCTTTCGCTAAGAACGTTGTTGTGGAATTTGCAAAGTGATATTTGGAAGCCCATGAAGGGCTATTGTGAAACAGAAAATATCATCAGATAAAAACTGGAAAGAAGTTTTCTGGGAAACTGCTTTGTGATGTGTGACTTCCACTCACTGAGTTACAGCTGTATTTCCTGATGCTGTTTGCTCGCCTTATTTCTGAGGAATGTGAGAACTGATATTTCGGATCCCTTTGAAGACTGTAGGGCCAAAGGAAATATCCTAGGGTAAAAATGAGAAAGAACGTTTCTGAGAAACTTCTTTATGTTCTGTGAATTCATCTCACAGAGCTACATCTTAACCTCAAGAAGCATTTCGCTGATACTGTTCTTGCGGAATTTGCAAAGTTATATTTGGTAGCCCATGGGCTGCTATGGCGAAAAAGAAAATATTCTCATATAAAAATTTAAAGGAAGCTTTCTGAGATACTGCTTTGTGATCTGTGAATTCATCTCACAGTGTTACAGCTTTTCCTTCAGGAAGCCGTTCACTAAGGCTCTTCTTGTGGAATTTGCAAAGTGATATTTGGAAGCCCCTGGAGGGCTATGGTGAAAAAGAAAATACCCTCAAATAAAATCTGTAAAGAAGCTTTCTGAGAAACTGCTTTGTGATGTGTCATTTCCACTCAGTGAGTTACAGCTGAATATCGTGGAGTTGTTTGCTTCCCTTATTTCTGTGGAATCTGAGAACTGACATTTCGGATTCCTTTGAAGACTACAGGGCCAAAGGAAATATCCTCCGATAAAAAAGAGAAAGAAGGTTTCTGAGAAACTTCTTTGTGCTCTGTGAATTCATATCACAGAGTTACAGCTTTCCCCTCAAGAAACCGTTCGTTAAGACTGTCCTTGTGGAATTTTCAAAGCGATATTTTGAAGAACATGGAGGTACAGTGAAAAAGAAAATATCCTCAGAAAAAAAATGAAAGAAAGTTTTCTGAGTAACTGCTTTGTGATCTGTCAAATCATCTCACAGAGTTACAGCTCTCTCCTCAAGAAGCCGTTCGTTAAGACTGCTCTTGTGGAATGTGCAAAGTGATATTTGAACCCCTGGAGGACTATGGTAAAAAAGAAAATATTCTGAGATAAAAATTGGAAAGAAGCTTCTGAGAAACTGCTTTTTGATATGTCACTTCCACTCACTGGGTTACAGCTGTATTTCGAGGAGCTGTTTGCTAGCCTTATTTCTGTGCAATTTGAGAACTGATAGTTCGGATCCCTTTGAAGACTATACGGCCAAAGTAAATATACTCCGATAAAAACGAGAAACAAACTTTCTGAGAAACTTATTTGTGACTTGTGAATTCATCTCCCAGAATTACACCTTTCCCCTCAAGAAGCCTTTCGCTAAGACTGTTCTTGTGTTATTGGGAAAGTGATATTTGGAAGCCCTTGGAGGGCTACGCTGAAAAAGAAAACATCCTCAGATAAAAACTGGAAAGTACTTTCTGAGAAACTGCTTTGTGATGTGTGACTTTACCTCACTGAATTACAGCTGTATTTCGTGGAGCTGTTTGCTAGCCCTATTCCTGTGGAATCTGAAAAATAATATTTCGGAATTCTTGGAAGAGTATAGGGCCGAAGAAATATCCTCCAATAAAAAGGAGATAGAATGTATCTGAGAAATTTCTTTGTGGTCTGTGAATTCATCTCACACAGTTACAGCTTACCCCTTAAGAAGCTGTTTGCTAAGACTGTTCTTGTGGAATTTGCAAAGTGATATTTGGAAGCCCCTGGACGGCTATGGTGAAGAAGAAAATGTCCTCAGATAAACACTGGAAGGAAGCCTTCTTAGAAACTGCTTTGTGTTCTGTTAATTCATCTCACAACGTTACAGCTTTCCCCTCAAGAAGCCGTTCGCTAAGACTGTTCTTGTGGAATTTGCAAAGTGATATTTGGAAGCCATTAGAGGGTTATGGTAAAAATGAAAATGTCCTCAGATAAAAACTGGAAAGGAGCTTTCTGAGAAACTACTTTGTGATGTGTGATTTCCACTCACTGAGTTACAGCTGTATTTCGTGGAGCTGTTTGCTAATCTTATTTCTGTGGAATCTGAGAACTGATATTTTGGATCTCTTTGAAGACTATTGGGGCAAAGGAAATATCCTCCGATAAAAAAGAGAAAGAAGCTGTCTGAGAAACTTCTTTGTGATCTGTGAATTCATCTCATAGAGTTACACCTTTCTACTCAAGAAGCCTTTCTCTAAGACTGTTCTTGTGTAATTTGCAAAGTGATATTTGCAAGCTCATGGACGGCTATGGTGAAAAAGAAAATATCCTCAGATAATAACTGGAAAGAAGCTTTCTGAGAAACTGCTTTGTGTTCTGTAAATTCATCTCAGAGTGTTACAGCGCTCCCCTCAAGAAGCCGTTCGCCAAAATTATTCTTGTGGAAATTGCAAAGTGATATTTGGAAGCTTATAGAGGCTTACGGTGAAGAAGAAAATATCCTCAGTTAAAAACTAGAAAGAAGCTTTCTGAGGAACCGGTTTCTGATGTGTGATTTCCACTCACTCAGTTACAGCTGGAGGTGTTTGCTAGCCTTATTTCTGTTGAAGTGGAGAACTGATATTCGGATCCCTTTGAAGACTATAAGGCCAAAGGAAATATCCTCCGATAAAAACGAGAAAGAAGCTTTCTGAGAAACTTCTTTGTGATCTGTGAATTCATCTCACAGAGTTTCAGCTTTCCTTTCAAGAAGGCTTTCACTAAAACTTTTCTTCTGGAATTTACAAAGTGATATTCGGAAGCCCATGGACGGCTATATGAAAAAGAAAATATCCTCAGATAAAAACGGGAAAGAAGCTCTCTGAGAAACTGCTTTGTGTTCTGTTAATTCATCTTACAGAGGTATAGCTTTCCCCTCAAGAAGCCGTTCGCTAAGACTGTTCTTCTGTGAATTTGAAAGTGATATTTGGAAGCCCATAGAGGGCAATGGTGAAAAAGAAAATATCCTCAGAGAAAAACTGGGAAGAAGCATTCTGAGAAACTGCTTTGTGATGTGTGATTTCCACTCACTGAGTTACAGCTGTATTTCATGGATCTATTTGCTAGCCTTATTTCTGTGGAGTCTGAGAACTGATATTTCTGATCTCTTTGAAGACTATAGGGCCAAAGGAAATATCCTTCGATAAAAATGAGAAAGAATTTTTCTGAGAAACTTTTTTGTGATCTGTGAATTCATCTCACAGAGTTACTGCTTTCCCCTCAAGAAACCTTTCGCTAAGACTTTTCTTGTGGAATTTTCAAAGTGATATTTGGAAGCCTATGGAGGGTTACGGTGAAAAAGAAAATATCCTGAGATAAAAACTAGAAGGAAGCTTTCTGAGAAACTGCTTTGTGTTCTGTTAATTCATCTCACAGAGTTACAGCTTTACCCTCAAGAACCTGTCCGCTAAGACTGTTCTTGGGGAAATTACAAAGTGACATTTGCAGGGCCATGGAGGGCTATGGTGAAAAAGAAAATATCCTCAGATAAAAACTTGAATGAAGCTTTCTGAGAAACTGCGTTGTGATGTGTGACTTCCACTCACTGAGTTACAGTTGTATTTCCTGGAGCTGTTTGCTAGCCATATTTCTTTGGAATCTGAGAACTGATATTTCCAACCTCTTTGAAGACTATAGGGCCAAAGGAAATATCCTCCCATAAAAATGAGAAAGAAACTTTCTGAGAAACTTCTTTGTGATCTGCAAACTCATCTCACAGTTACAGCTTTCCCCTCAAGAAGTCTTTCGCTAAGTCTGTTCTTATGGAATTTGCAAAGTGATATTTGGAAGCCCATGGAGGGCTATGGTGAAAAAGAAAACATCCTCAGATAAAAACTGGAAAGAAGCTTTCTGAGAAACTTCTTTGTGTTCTGCCAGTTCATCTCACAGAGTTACACCTTTACCCTCCAGAAGCCGTTCGCTAAGACTGTTCTTGTGGAATTTGAAAAGTGATATTTGTAAACCCATAGAGGGCTATGGTGAAAAAGAAAATATCCTGAGATAAAGACTGGAAAGTAGCTTTCTGAGAAACTACTTTGTGATGTGTGATTTCCACTCACTGAATTACAGCTGTATTTCTTGGAGCTGTTTGCCACCCTCATTTCTGTGGAATCTCAGAATTGATATTTCGGATCCCGTTGAAAGACTATAGGGCCAAAGAAAATATCCTCCGATAAAAATGAGAAAGAAGCTTTCTGAGAAACTTCTTTGTGATCTGTGAATTCATCTCACAGAGTTACAGCTTTCCCTTCAAGGAGCCTTTCTCTAAAACTGTTCCGGTGGAATTTGCAAAGTGATATTTGGAAGCCCATAGATTGCTATCATGAAAAAGAAAATATCCTCAGATAAAAACTGGAAAGAAGGTTTCTTAAAAACTGTTTTGTTATGTGGGACTTCCACTCACTGAGTTACATGTGTATTTCATGAAGCTGTTTGTTAGCCTTATTTCTGTGGAATCTGAGAACTCATATATCAGATCCCTTTGAGGACTATAGTGCTAAAGGAAATATCCTCCGATAGAAATGAGAAAGAAGCTTTCTGAGAAACTTCTTTGTTATGGTGAATTCATCTCACAGAGTTATAGCTTTGCCCTCCAAAAGTTTTTCGCTAAGACGGTTCTTGTGGAATTTGCAAAGTGATATTTGAAAGCCCAAGGAGGGCTATGGTGAAGAAGAAAACATCCTCAGATAAAAAATGGAAAGAAGCTTTCTGAGAAACTGCATTCTTATGTGTGACTTCCAGTCACTGAGTTACCGCTGTATTTCCTGGAGCTGTTTGCTAGCCTTATTTCTGTGGAATCTGAGATCTCATATTTCTGATCCCTATGAAGACTATAGGGCCGTAGGAAATATCCTCCGATAAAAATAAGAAAGAAGATTTCTGAGAAACTTCTTTGTGGTCTGTGAACTCATCTCATAGAGTTACAGCTCCCCCAAGAAATCTAGCGCTAAGACTGTTGTTGTGGAATTTGCAAAGTGATATTTGGAAGCCCACAGAGGGCTACAGTGAAAAAGAAAACATCCTCAGATAAAAATTTGAAAGAAGCTTTCTGAGAACCTGCTTTGTGATATGTGACTTCCACTCACTGAGTTACAGCTGGTGCTCTTTGCTAGCCTTATTTCTGTGGAATCTGAGAACTGATATTTCGGATCCCTTTGAAGACTATGAGGCCAAAGGAAATGTCCTCCGTAAAAAATGAGAAAGAAGCATTCTGAGATACTTCTTTGTGATCTGTGAATTCATGTCACCGTGTTACATCTTTGTCTACTCAAAGCAGTTTGCTTACAGTGTTTTCATAGATTCTGAAAAGTGATATTTGGGAACTCATTGAGGCCTATAGTGAAAAAGGAAATATCCTCCGATAAGAACTGAAAAGAAGCGTTCTGAGAAAATGCATTGCACTGTGTGAATGCCACGCACAGAATTACACTTTACTCTGCAGAGATCAGTTTGCTAACACAGTTTTCTTGAAATCTGCAATGGGATACTTCTTAGTGCTATGCAGCTTATAGTGACAAAGGAAATATCCTCAGACAAATACGTGAAAACATCTTTCTGAGAAATTTCTTTGTGCTATGTGACTTCATCTCGCAGAGTTCCACCACTATTTCGTGCAACCTTTGCTAGCATTGTTTTTGTGGATTCTGAGAACTGATATTTCGGATGGGTTTCAAGAGTAGAAAGACAAAGGAAATATCCTCCGAGAAAAACCGGAATGAAGCTTTCTGAGAAACTGCTTTGTGATGTGTGAATTGATTTCACAGAGTCACACCACTCTTTCAAGGAGGAGTTCGCTAGTACTGATTTTGTGATATCTTTGATATGGTTGAGTCCCATGGTGAATCATGAAATATCCTAAGACAAATCTGCAGAGAAGCCTTCTCATCAACTTCTTTGTTGTGGGTGAATTCAGCTCACAGAGTTTCATCATTGTTTGCATTGAGAAGCTTGCTAACAGTGTTTTCGCATTATCCGCAATAAGACACACGGTGGCGCTCCGAGACCACAAAAAAACTTAGCTCAAACAAAGAAGCTTTCTGAGAAACTGCTTTGTGATGTTTGACTTTCACTCGCTGAGTTACAGCTGTATTTCGTGGAGCCGTTTGCTATCCCTGTTTCTGTGGAATCAGAGAACTGTAATTTCGTATCCCTTTGAAGACTATAGGGCCAAAGGAAATATCCTCCGATAAAAATGAGAAAGAAGCTTTCTGAGAAACTTCTTTGTGATCTGTGAGTTCATCTCATAGAGTTACAGCTTTCCCCTCAAGAAGCCTTTCGCTAAGACTGTTCTTGTGGAATTTGCAAAGTGATATTGGGAAGCCCATGGAGGGCTATGGTGAAAAAGAAAATATCCTCAGATAAAAAATGGAAAGAAGGTTTCTGAAAAACTGCTTTGTGTTATGTTAATTCATCTCACGCCGTTATAGCTTTCCCCTCAAGAAGCGGATCGCTAAGACTGTTCTTGTGGAATTTGCAAAGTGATATTTGGAAGCCCACAGAGGGCTATGGTGAAAAAGAAAATATCCTCAGAGAAAAACTGGAAAGAAGCTTTCTGGGAAACTGCTTTGTATGTGTGACTTCCACTCACAGAGTTACCGCTGTATTTCGTGTATCTGTTTGCTAGCCTTATTTCTGTGGAATCTGAGAACTGATATTTCGGATCCCTTTGAAGACTATGAGGCCAAATGAAATATCCTCTGATAAAAATGAGAAATTAGCTTTCTAAGAAACTTCTTTATGATCTGTGAATTCATCTCACCGTGTTACATCTTTGTCTACTCAAAGCAGTTTGTTAACAGTGTTTTCATAGATTCTGAAAAGTGATATTTGGGAACTCATTGAGGAATATAGTGAAAAAGGAAATATCCTCCGATAAAAACTGAAGAGAAGTGTTCTGAGAAAATGCATTGCACTGGATGAATGCCACTCACAGAGGTACACTTTACTCTGCAGAGATCAGTTTGCTAACACAGTTTTCTTGAAATTTGCAATGGGATACTTCTTAGTGCTATGCAGCTTACAGTGACAAAGGAAATATCCTCAGAGAAAAACGTGAGAGAAGCTTTCTGAGAAATTTCTTTCTGCTATGAGACTTCATCTCACAGAGTTCCACCAATATTTCGTGCAACCTTTTGCTAGCATTGTTTTTGTGGATTCTGAGAACTGATATTTCGGATGGGTTTCAAGAGTAGAAAGACAAAGGAAATATCCTCCGAGAAAAACCGGAATGAAGCTTTCTGAGAAACTGCTTTGTGATGTGTGAATTGATTTCACAGAGTTAAACCACTCTTTCAAGGAGGAGTTCGCTAGTTCTGATTTTGTGGAATCTCAGAAGTGATATCTTTGATATGGTTGATTCCCATGGTGAATCATGAAATATCCTAAGACAAATCTGCAGAGAAGCCTTCTCATCAACTTCTTTTTTTTTTGTTTTAATTTTTTTTTTACTTTATTTATTATTACTTTACTTTAAGTTGTAGGGTACATGTGCATAACGTGCAAGTTTGTTACATATGTATACATGTGCCATGTTGGTGTGGTGCACCCATCAACTCGTCATTTACATCAGGTATAACTCCCAATGCAATCAATCCCCCCTCCCCCCTCCCCATGATAGGCCCCGGTGTGTGATGTTCCCCTTCCTGAGTCCAAGTGATCTCATTGTTCAGTTCCCACCTATGAGTGAGAACATGCGGTGTTTGGTTTTCTGTTCTTGTGATAGTTTGCTAAGAATGATGGTTTCCAGCTGCATCCATGTCCCTAAAAGGACACAAACTCATCCTTTTTTATGGCTGCATAGTATCCCATGGTGTATATGTGCCACATTTTCTTAATCCAATCTGTCACTGATGGACATTTGGGATGATTCCAACTCTTTGTTATTGTGAATAGTGCTGCAATAAATATACGTGTGCATGTGTCTTTATAGCAGCATAATTTATAATCCTTTGGGTATATACCCAGTAATGGGATGCCTGGGTCATATGGTACATCTAGTTCTAGATCCTTGAGGAAGCGCCATACTGTTTTCCATAATGGTTGAACTAGTTTACAATCCCACCAACAGTGTAAAAGTGTTCCTATTTATCCACATCCTCTCCAGCACCTGTTGTTTTCTGACTTTTTAATGATTGCCATTCTAACTGGTGTGAGATGGTATCTCATTGTGGTTTTGATTTGCATTTCTCTGATGGCCAGTGATGATGAGCATTTTTTCATGTGTCTGTTGGCTGTATGAATGTCTTCTTTTGAGAAATGTCTGTTCATATCCTTTGCCCACTTTTTGATGGGGTTGTTTGTTTTTTTCTTGTAAATGTGTTTGAGTTCTTTGTAGGTTCTGGAAATTAGCCCTTTGTCAGATGAGTAGATTGCAAAATTTTTCTCCCATTCTGTAGGTTTCCTGTTCACTCTGATGGTAGATTCTTTTGCTGTGCAGAAGCTCTTTAGCTTAATGAGATCCCATTTGTCAATGTTGGGTTTTGCTGCCATTGCTTTTGGTGTTTTAGACATGAAGTCTTTGCCCATGCCTATGTCCTGAATGGTACTACTAGGTTTTCCTCTAGGATTTTTATGGTATTAGGTCTAACATTTAAGTCTCTAATCCATCTTGAATTAATTTTCGTATAAGGAGTAAGGAAAGGATGCAGTTTCAGCTTTCTACTTATGGCTAGCCAATTTTCCCAGCACCATT
>NC_037686.1:39189858-39208946 GCF_003255815.1 Theropithecus gelada | reverse complement strand
TTTCTCGTGTCATGGTTTTCATCTCTTTCATTTCGTTTATGACCTTCTCTGCGTTAATTACTCTAGCTATCAATTCTTCCACTTTTTTTTTCAAGATTTTTAGTTTCTTTGCGCTGGGTACGTAATTCCTCCTTTAGCTCTGAGAAATTTGATGGACTGAAGCCTTCTTCTCTCATCTTGTCAAAGTCATTCTCCGTCCGGCTTTGATCCGTTGCTGGCGATGAGCTGCTCTCCTTTGCCGGGGGAGATGCGCTCTTATTTTTTGAATTTCCAGCTTTTCTGCCCCGCTTTTTCCCCATCTTTGTGGCTTTATCTGCCTCTCGTCTTTGATGATGGTGATGTACTGATGGGGTTTTGGTGTAGGTGTCCTTCCTGTTTGATAGTTTTCCTTCTAACAGTCAGGACCCTCAGCTGTAGGTCTGTTGGAGATTGCCTGAGGTCCACTCCAGACCCTGTTTGCCTGGGTATCAGCAGCAGAGGCTGCAGAAGATAGAATATTTCTGAACAGCGAGTGTACCTGTCTGATTCTTGCTTTGGAAGCTTCCTCTCAGGGGTGTACTCCACCCTGTGAGGTGTGGGATGTCAGACTGCCCCTCGTGGGGGATGTCTCCCAGTTAGGCTACTCAGGGGTCAGGGACCCACTTGAGCAGGGAGTCTGTCCCTTCTCAGATCTCAACCTCCGTGTTGGGAGATCCACTGCTCTCTTCAAAGCTGTCAGACAGAGTCGTTTGCGTCTGCAGAGGTTTCTGCTACGTTTGTTATTGTTTACTGTGCCCTGTCCCCAGAGGTGGAGTCTACAGAGACAGGCAGGTTTCCTTGAGCTGCTATGAGCTCCACCGGGTTCGAGCTTTCCAGCAGCTTTGTTTACCTACTTAAGCCTCAGCAATGGCGGGCGCCACTCCCCCAGCCTCGCTGCTGCCATGCCGGTAGATCACAGACTGCTGTGCTAGCAAGGATGGAGGCTCCGTGGGTGTGGGACCCTCCCGGCCAGGTGTGGGATATGATCTCCTGGTGTGCCTGTTTGCTTAAAGCGCAGTATTGGGGTGGGATTTACCCGATTTTCCAGGTGTTGTGTGTCTCAGTTCCCCTGGCTAGGAAAAGGGATTCCCTTCCCCCTTGCGCTTCCCAGGGGAGGCAATGCCTCACCCTGCTTCAGCTCTCGCTGGTCGGGCTGCAGCAGCTGACCAGCACCGATCGTCCGGCACTCCCCAGTGAGATGAACCCAGTACCTCAGTTGAAAATGCAGAAATCACCGGTCTTCTGTGTCGCTCGCGCTGGGAGTTGGAGACTGGAGCTGTTCCTATTCGGTCATCTTGCTCCGCCCCCCTGTCAACTTCTTTGTTATGAGTGAATTTAGCTCACAGAGTTTCATCATTGTTTGCATTGAGAAGCTTGCTAACAGTGTTTTCGCAGAATCTGCAATAAGACACACGGTGAAGCTCCGAGACTACAAATAAACTTAGCTCAACCAAGAAAGAAGCTTTCTGAGAAACTGCTTTGTGATGTGGGATTTCCACTCACTGAGTTACAGCTTTATTTCGTGGAGCCGTTTCCTAGCCCTGTTTCTGTGGAACCAGAGAAATGATATTTCGTATCCCTTTGAGGACTATAGGGCCAAAGGAAATATCCTCCGAAAAAAATGAGAAAGAAGGTTTCTGAGGAACTTCATTGTGATCTGTGAATTCGTCTCACAAAGTTGCAGCTTCCCCTCAAGCAGCCGTTCGCTAAACCTGTTCTTGTGGAATTTGCAAAGTGATATTTGGAAGCCCATAGAGGGCTGTGGTGAAAAAGAAAATATCCTCAGGGAAAAACTGGAAAGAAGCTTTCTGAGAAACTGCTTTGTGATGTGTGATTTCCACTCACTGAGTTACAGCTGTATTTGGTGGAGCTGTTGGCTAGCCTTATTTCTGTGGAATATCAGAACTGATATTTCGGATCCTCTTGAAGAATATACGGCCAAAGGAAACATCCTCCGAAAAAAATGAAAAAGAAGCTTTCTGAGAAACTGCTTTGTGATCTGTGAATTCATGTCACAGAGTTACAGCTTTCCCCTCAGGAAGCCTTCACTAAGACTGTTCACGTGGAATTTGGAAAGTGATATTTTGAAGTCCTTGGAGGGCTATGGTGAAAAAGAAAATATCCTGAGATAAAAACTAGAAAGAAGCTTTCTGAGAATCGGCTTTGTGATGTTTGACTTCCACTCACTGAGTTACAGCTGTATTTCGAGGAGCTTTTTGCTAGCCTTATTTCTGTGGAATCTGATAACTGCTATTTCGGATACTTTTGAACATTATAGGGCCAAAGGAAATATCCTCCGATAGAAAGAAGCTTGCTGAGAAACTTCTTTGTGATCTGTGAATTCATCTCACAGAGTTACAGCTTTCCCCCCAAGAAGCCTTTCGCAAAGACAATTTTTGTGGAATTTGCAAAGTGATATTTGGAAGTCCATGGAAGGCTACGGTGAAAAAGAAAATATCCTCGGATAAACCAGGAAAGAAGCTTTCTGAGAAACTGCAATGTGTTCTCCTAATTCATCTCACAGAGTTACAGTCCTCCCCTCAAGATGCCTTTCGCTAATACTGTTCCTGTGGAATTTGCAATGTGATATTTGGAAGCCCATGGAGGACTATGGTGACAAAGAAAATATCCTCCGATAAAGATGAGAAAGATGCTTTCTGAGAAACTTCTTTGTGATCTGTGAATTCATCTCACAGAGTTGCAGCTTTTCCCTCAAACAGCCGTTCGTTAAGACTGTTCTTGAGGAGTTTGCAAAGTGATATTCGGAAGCCCATGGTTGGCTATGGTAAAAAAGAAAATATCCTCAGATGGAAACTGGAAAGAAGCTTTTGAGAAACTGCTTAGTGTTCTGTTAATTCCTCTCACAGAGTTACAGCTTTCCCCTCAAGAAGCCGTTCGCTAAGCCTGTTCTTGTGGAATTTGGAAAGTGATATTTCGAAGCCCATAGAGGGTTATGGTGAAAAAGAAAATATTCTCAGAGAAAAACTGGAAAGAAGCTTTCTGAGAAACTGCTTTGTGATGTGTGACTTCCACTCACAGAGTTACACCTGTATTTCGTGGATCTGTTTGCTAGCCTTATTTCTGTGAATCTGAGAACTGATATTTCGGATCCCTTTGAAGATTATAGCGACAAAGGAAATATCCTCCGATAACAAAGAGAAAGAAGCTTTCAGCGAAACTTCTTTGTGTTCTCTGAAATCATCTCACAGAGTTAGAGCTTTCCCCTCAAGAAGCCTTTCACTAAGACTGTTATTGTGGAATTTGCATAGTGATATTTGGAAGTCCATGGAGTGCTATGGTGAAAAAGGAAATATCCTCAGATGAAAACTGGAAAGAAGCTTTCTGAGAAACTGCATTGTGATGTGTGACGTCCACTCACAGAGTTACAGCTGTATTTCGTGCAGCTGTTTGTGAGCCTTATTTCTGTGGAATCTGAGAACAGATATTTCGCATCCTTTTGAAGACTATAGACCCAGAGGAAATATCCTCCCATAACAAAGTTAAAGAAGCTTTCTGAGAAACTTCTTTGTGTTCTGTGAAATCATCTCACAGAGTTACAGCTTTTCCCTCAAGAAGCCTATTGCTAAGACTATTCTTGTGGAATTTGCAAAGTGATATTTGGAAGCCAATAGAGGGCTATGGTGAAAAAGGAAATATCCTCAGATGAAAACTGGAAAGAAGCTTTCTGAGAAACTGCTTAGTGTTCTGTTAATTCATCTCACAGAGTTACAGCTTTCCCCTCAAGAAGCCATTCACTAAGCCTGTTCTTGTGGAATTTGCAAAGTGGTATCTGGAGGCCCATAGAGGCCTATGTGAAAAAGAAAATATCCTCACAGAAAAACTGGAAAGAAGCTTTCTGAGAAACTGCTTTGTGATGTGTGACTTCCACTCACAGAGTTACAGCTGTATTTCGTGGACGTGCTTGATAGCCTTATTTCTGAGGAATCTGAGAACGGATGTTTCGGATCCCTTGGAAGACTATAGAGCCAAAGGAAATATCCTCCGATAACAAAGAGAAAGAAGCTTTCTGAGAAACTCCTTTGTGTTCTGTGAAATCAACTCACAGAATTACAGCTTTCCCCTCAAGAAGCCTTTCGCTAAGACTGTTCTTGTGGAATTTGCAGAGTGATATTTGGAAGCCCATGTAGGGCCCTGGTGAAAAAGGAAACATCCTCAGGTGAAAATTGGAAAGAAGGTTTCTGAAGAAACTGCTTAGTGCTCTCTTAATTCATCTCAAAGAATTACAGCTTTCCCCTCAAGAAGCCGTTCGCTAAGCCTGTTCTTGTGAAATTTGGAAAGTGATATTTGGAATTTATTAGAGTGCTATGGTGAAAAACAAATTATCCAAAGAGAAAAACTGGAAAGAAAGTTTCTGAGAAACTGCTTTGTGATGTGTGACTTCCACTCACAGAGTGAGAGCTGCATTTCGTGGATCTGTTGGCTATCCTTATTTCTGTGGCATATGAGAACAGTTATTTTGGATCCCTTTGAAGACTATAGGGCCAAACGAAATATCCTCCCATAACAAAGAGAAAGAAGCTTTCTGAGAATCTCCTTAGTGTTCTGTGAAATCATCTCACAGAGTTACAGCTTTCCCCTCAAGAAGCCTTTCGCTAAGACTATTCTTTTGGAATTTGCAAAGTGATATTTGGAAGCCCATGGAAGGCTAGGGTGAAAAAGGAAATATCCTCAGATGGAAACTGGAAAGAAGCTTTTGAGAAACTGGTTAGTGTTCTGTTAATTCCTCTCACAGAGTTACAGCTTTCCCCTCAAGAAGCCGTTCGCTAAGCCTGTTCTTGTGGAATTTGGAAAGTGATATTTCGAAGCCCATAGAGGGTTATGGTGAAAAAGAAAATATTCTCAGAGAAAAACTGGAAAGAAGCTTTCTGAGAAACTGCTTTGTGATGTGTGACTTCCACTCACAGAGTTACCTCTGTATTTCGTGGATCTGTTTGCTAGCCTTATTTCTGTGAATCTGAGAACTGATATTTCGGATCCCTTTGAAGACTATAGGGCCAAAGGAAATATCCTCCGATAACAAAGAGAAAGAAGCTTTATGAGAAACTTCTTTGCGTTCTGTGAAATCATCTCAGAGAGTTACAGCTTTCCCCTCAAGAAGCCTTTCGCTAAGATTGTTCTTGTGGAATTTGCAAAGTGATATTTGGAAGCCCATGGAGGTCTATGGTGAACAAGGAAATACCCTCAGATTAAAACTAGAAAGAAGCTTTCTGAGAAACTGCTTAGTGTTCTGTTAATTCATCTTAGAGAGTTACAGCTTTCCCCTCAAGGAGCCGTTCGCTAAGCCTGTTCTTGCAGTATTTCCGAAGTGATATTTGGAAACCCTTAGAGGGCTAGTGTGAAAAAGAAACTATCCTCAGAGAAAAACTGGAAAGAAGCTTTCTGAGAAACTGATTTGTGATGGGTGACTTCCACTCACAGACTTACAGCAGTGTTTCGTGGATCTGTTTGCTAGCCTTATTTCTGTGGAATCTGAGAACTGATATTTCGGATCCGTTTGAATACAGTAGGGCCAAAGGAAATATCCTCCCATAACAAAGAGAAAGAAGCTTTCAGAGAAACTCCTTTGTGTTCTGTGAAATCATCTCACAGAGTTACAGGGTTCCCCTCAAGAAGCCTTTCTCTAAGACTGTTCTTGTGGAATTTGCAAAGTGATATTTGGAAGCCCAAGGAGGGCTATTTTGAAAATGGTAATATTCTCAGATGAAAACTGGAAAGAAGCTTTCTGAGAAACTGCTTAGTGTTCCGTTCATTCATCTCACAGAGTTACAACTTTCCTCTCAAGAAGCCTTTAGCTAAGACTATTCTTGTGGAATTTGCAAAGTGATATTTGGGAGCCCATGGTGGGCTACGGTGAAAAAGGAAATATCCTCAGATGAAAACTTAAAAAAGCTTTCTGAGAAACTCCTTTGTGTTCCGTGAAATCATCTAACAGAGTTACAGCTTCACCCCTCAAGAATCCTTTTGCTAAGGCTGTTCTTGTGGAATTTGCAAAGTGATATTTGGAAGCCCATGGAGCGCTATGGTGAAAAAGGAATTGTCCTCAGATGAAAATTGGAAAGAAGCTTTCTTAGAAACTGCTTAGTGTTCTGTTAATTCATGTCATAGGGTTACACCTTACCCCTCAAGAAGCCCTTCGGTAAGCCTCTTCTTGTGGAATTTGCAAAGTGATCTTTGGAAACCCATAGAGGACTATGGTGAAAAAGAAAATATCCTCAGAGAAAAACTGTAAAGAAGCTTTCTGAGAAACTGCTTTGTGATGTGTGATTTCCACTCAGAATTACATCTTTATTTCGTGAATCTGTTTGCTATCCTCATTTCTGTGGTATCTGAGAACTGATATTTCGGATCCCTTTGAAGACTACAGATCCAATAGAAATATCCTCTGATAACAAAGAGAAAGAAGCCTACTGAGAGACTTCCTTGTGGTCTGTGAAATCATCTCACAGAGTCACAGCTTTCCTCTCAAGAAGCCGTTCGCTAATCCTGCTCTTGTGGAATTTATAAATTGATATTTGGAAGCCCATAGATGGCTATGGTGACAAAGAAAATATCCTCAGAGAAAAACTGGAAAGAAGCTTTCTGAGAAACTCCTTTGTGTTCTGTGAAATCATCTTAGAGAGGTACAGGATTACCCTCAAAATGCCTTCGCTAATACTATTCTTGTGGAATTTGTAAAGTGATGTTTTGAAGCCCATGTAGGGCTATGGTGAAAAAGAAAATATTCTCAGATGAAAACTGGAAAGAAACTTTCTGAGAAGCTGCTTAGTGTTCTGTTAATTCATCTCACAGAGTTACGCCTTTCCCCTCAAGAAGGCGTTCGCTAAGACTGTTCTTGTGGAATTTGCAAAATGATATTTGGAAAGCCATAGAAGGCTATGGTGAAAAAGGAAGTATCCTCAGAGAAAAACTGGAAAGAAGCTTTCTGAGAAACTGCTTTGTGATGTGTGATTTCCACTCACAGAGTTACAGCTGTATATCGTGGATCTGTTTGTTATCCTTATTTCTGTGGAATCTGAGAACGGATATTTCGGATCCCTTTGAAGACTATAGGACCAAAGGAAATATCCTCCGACAACAAAGAGAAAGATGCTTTCTGAGAAATTCCTTAGTGTTCCGTGAAATCATCTCACGGAGTTACAGCTTTCCCCTCAAGAAGCCTTTCGCTAAGACTGTTCTAGTGGAATTTGCAAAGTGATATTTGGAAGCCCATGGAGGGCTATGGTGAAAAAGGAAATATCCTCAGATGAAAACTGCAAAGAAGCTTTCTGAGAAACTGCTTAGTGTTCTGTGAATTCATCTCAGAGAGTTACAGCTTTCCCCTCAAGTAGCCGTTCGGTAAGCCTGTTCTTGGGGAATTTGCAAAGTGATATTTGGAAGCCCATGCAGGGCTATGGTGAAAATGAAAATATCCTCAGAGAAAAACTGGAAAGAAGCTTTCTGAGAAACTGCTTTGTGATGTGTGACTTCCACTCACAGAGTTACAGCTGTATTTCATGGATCTCTTTCCTAGCCTTATTACTGTGGATTCTGAGAACGGATATTTCGAATCCCTTTGAAGAGTATAGGGCCAAAGTAAACATCCGATGATAACAAAGAGAAAGAAGCTTTCTGAGAAACTTCTTTGTGTTCTGTGAAATCATCTCACAGAGTTACAGCTTTTCCCTCAAGAAGCCTTTTGCTACGACTGTTCCTGTGGAATTTGCAAAGTGACATTTGGAAACCCATGGAGGGCTATGGTGAAAAAGGAAATATCCTCAGATGAAAACTGAAAAGAAGCTTTCTGAGAAACTGCTTTGTGATGTGAGACTTCCACTCACAGATTGAGAGCTGTATTTCGTGTATCTGTTTGCTAGCCTTATTTCTGTGGAGTCTGAGAACGGATATTTCGGATCCATTTGAAGAGTATAGGGCCAAAGGAAATATACTCCGATAACAAAGAGAAAGAAACTTTCTGAGAAACTTCTTTGTGTTCTGTGAAATGATTTCACAGAGTTACAGCTTCCCCCTCAAGAAGCCGTTTGCTGTGCCTGTTCTTGTGGAGTTTGAAAAATGATATTTGGAAGCCCATAGAGGGCTATGGTGAAAAAGAAAATATACTCAGAGAAAAACTGGAAAGAAGCTTTCTGAGAAACTGCTTTGTTATTTGTGACTTCCACTCACAGAGTGAAAGCTGTTTTTCGTGGATCTGTTTGGTAGCCTTATTTCTGTGGAATCTGAGAACGGATATTTCGGATCTCTCTGAAGACCATAGGGCCAAAGGAAATATCCTCCCATAACGAAGAGGAAGAAGCTTTCTGAGAAACTCCTTAGTGTTCTGTGAAATCATCTAACAGAGTTACAGCTTTCCCCGCAAGAAGCCGTTCGCTATGCCTGTTCTTGTGGAATTTGCAAAGTGATATTTGGAAGCCCATGGAGGGCTATGGTGAAAAAGGAAATATCCTCAGATGAAAACTGGAAAGAAGCTTTCTGAGAAACTGCTTAGTGTTCTGTTAATTCATCTCACAGGGTTTCAGCTTCTCCTCAAGAAGCCGTTCGCTTAGCCTGTTCTTGTGGAATTTTCAAAATGATATTTGGAAGCCCATAGAGGGCTATGGTGAAAAAGAAAATATCCTCAGAGAAAAACTGGAAAGAAGCTTTCTGAGAAACTGCTTTGTGATGTGTGACTTCCACTCACAGAGTTGCAGCTGTATTTCATGGATCTGTTTGCTAGCCTTATTTCTGTGGAATCTGAGAACGTGTATTTCGGATCCCTTTGAAGACTATAGGGCCAAAGGAAATATCCTCTGATAACAAAGAGAAAGCGGCTTTCTGAGAAACTCCTTTGTGTTCTGTGAAATCATCTCACAGAGATACAGCTTTCCCCTCAAGAAGGCATTCGGTAGGATTGTTTTTGTGGAATTTGTAAAGTGATATTTGGAAGCCCATGGAGGGCTATGGTGAAAAAGGAAATATCCTCAGATGAAAACTGCAAAGAAGCTTTCTGAGAAACGGCTTAGTGTTCTGTTAATTCATCTCACAGAGTTACAGCTTTCCCCTCAAGGAGCCGTTCGCTAAGCCTTCTCTCGTGGAATTTGCAAATGATATTTGGAAGCCCATAGATGGCTATGGTGAAAAAGAAAATATCCTCATTTAAAAACTGGAAAGAAGTTTTCTGAGAAATTGCTTTGTGATGTGTGACTTCCACTCACAGAGTTACAGCTGTATTTCTCGGATCTGTTTGCTACCCTTATTTCTGTGGAATCTGAGAACGGATATTTTGGATCCCTTTGAAGACTATAGGGCCAAAGGAAATATCCTCCGATAACAAAGAGAAAGAAGCTTTCTCAGAGACACCTTTGTGTTCTGTGAAATCATCTCTCCGAGTTACAACTTTTCCCTCAAGAATCCTTACGCTAAGACTGTTCTGGAATTTGCAAAGTGATATTTGGAAGCCCTTGGACGCTATGGTTACAAAGGAAATATCCCCAGATGAAAACTGGCAATAAGCTTTCTGAGAAACTGGTTAGTGTTGTCTTAAATCAACTCAAGAAGTTACAGATTCCCCCTCAAGAAGCCGTTCAGAAAGCCTTTTCTGCTGGAATTTGCGAAGTGATATTTGTAAGCCCTTAGAGGGCTATGGTGAAAAAGAAAATATCCTCAGAGAAAAACTGGAAAGAAGCTTTCTGAGGAACTGCTTTGTGATGTGTGACTTCCACTCACAGAGTTACAGCTGTATTTCTCGGATCTGTTTGCTAGTCTGATTTCTGTGTAATCTGAGAACGGATATTTCGGATTCCTTTGAAAACTATAGGGCCAAAGGAAATATCCTCCGATAACAAAGAGAAAGAAGCTTTCTGAGAAACTCCTTTGTATTCTGTGATATCATCTCACAGAGTTACGGCTTTCCGCTCAAGAAGCCTTTCGCTAAGACTGTTCTTGTGGAATTTGCAAAGTGATATTTGGTAGCCCGTGGAGGGCTATGGTGAAAAAGGAAATATCCTAAGAATAAAACTGGAAAGAAGGTTTCTTAGAAACTGCTTAGTGTTCTCTTAGTTCATCTCACAGAGTTACAGCTTTACCCTCAAGAAGCCGTTCGCTAAGCCTGTTCTTGTGGAATTTGCCAAGTGATATTTGGAGGCCCATAGACGGTTATGGTGATAAAGAAAATATCCTCAGAGAAAAACTGGAAAGAAGCTTTCTGAGAAACTGCTTTGTGTTATGTGACTTCCACTCAGATAGTTACAGCTTTATTTCGTGGATCTGTTTGATAGCCTTATTTCTGTGGAATCTGAGAACGGATATTTCGGATCTCTTTGAACACTATAGGGCCAAAGGAAATATCCTCCGATAACAAAGAGACAGAAGCTTTCCGAGAAACTCCTTTGTGTTCTGTAAAATCATCTCACAGAGTTACAGCTTTCCTCCCAAGAAGCCTTTCGCTAAGACTGTTCTTGTGGAATTTTAAAGTGATATATGGAAGCTCACTGAGGAGTATGTTGAAAAACGAAATATCCACAGATGACAACTGGAAAGAAGGTTTCTGAGAAACTGCTTAGTGTTCTGTTAATTCACCTCACAGAGTTACAGCTTTCCCCTCAAGTAGCCGTTCGCTAAGCCTGTTCTTGTGGAATTTGCAAAGTGATATTTGGAAGCCCATAGTGGGCTACGGTGACAAAGAATATATCCTCAGAGAAAAACTGGAAAGAATCTTTCTGAGAAACTGCTTTGTGATGTGTTACTTCCACTCACGGAGTTACGGCTGTATTTCGTGGATCTGATTGCTAGCCTTCTTTCTGTGGAATCTGAGAACTGATATTTCGGATCTCTTTGAAGACTATAGGGCCAAAGGAAATATCCTCCGATAAGAAAGAGAAAGAAGCTTTCTGAGAAACTCTTTTCTGTTCTGTGAAATCATCTCTCAGAGTTACAGCTTTCCCCTCAAGAAGCCTTTTGCTAAGACTCTGCTTGTGGAATTTCTAAAGTCGAATTTCTAACCCCAAGGAGGGCTATGGTGAAAAAGGAAATATCCTCAGATGAAAACTGGAAAGAAGCTTTCTGAGATACTGCTTGCTGTTCTGTTAATTCATCTCACAGAGTTACAGCTTTCCCCTGAAGAAGCCGTTCGCTATGCCCGTTTTTGTGGAATATGCAAAATGATTTTTCGAAGCCCATAGAGGGCTATGGTGAAAAAGAAAATATCCTCAGAGAAAAACTGGAAAGAAGCTTTCTGTGAAACTGCTTTGTGATGTGTGACTTCCACTCACAGAGTTACAGCTGTATTTTGTGGATCTGTTTGCTAGCCTTATTTCTGTGGAATCTGAGAACTGATATTTCGGATCCCTTTGAAGACTATAGGGCCAAAGGAAATATCCTCCGATAACAAAGAGAAAGAAGCTTTCTGAGAAACTTCTTTGTGTTCTGTGAAATTATCTCACAGAGATACAGCTTCCCCCTCAAGAAGCCTTTCGCTAAAACTGTTCTTGTGGAATTTGTATAGTGATATATGGAAGTCCAGTGAGGAGTATGGTGAAAAAGGAAATATCCACAGATGACAACTGGAAAGAAGCTTTCTGAGAAACTGCTTAGTGTTCTGTTGATTCACCTCACAGAGTAACAGCTCTCCCCTCAAGAAGCCGTTCGGTAAGAATGTTGTTGTGGAATTTGCAAAGTGATATTTGGAAGCCCATAGAGGTCTATGGTGAAAAAGAAAACATCCTCAGAGAAAAACTGGAAAGAAGCTTTCTGAAAAACTGCTTTGTGATGTGTGACTTCTACTCACGGAGTTATAGCTGTATTTCGTGGATCTGTTTGCTAGCCTCATTTCTGTGGAATCTGAGAACGGATATTTCGGATCCCTTTGAAGACTATAGAGCAAAGGAAATATCATCCGATCACAAAGAAAAAGAAGCTTTCTGAGAAACTCCTTTGTGTTCTGTGAAGTCATCTCACAGAGTTACGGCATTCCCCTCAGAAGCCTATATCTAAGACTGTTCTTGTGGCATTTGAAAAGTGATATTTGGAAGCCCATGGAGGGCTATGGTGAAAAAGGAAATATCCTCAGATGAAAACTGGAAAGAAGGTTTCTGAGATACTGCTTAGGGTTCTGTTAATTCATCTCACAGAGTTACAGCTTTCCTGTAAAGAAGTCGTTCCCGAAGCCTGTTCTTGTGTAATTTGCAAAGTGATATTTCAAAGCCCATAGAGAGCTATGGTGACAAACAAAATATCATTAGAGAAAAACTGGAAAGCTTTCTGAGAAACTGCTTTGTGATGTGTGATTTCCCCTCACAGAGTGAGACCTGTATTTCGTGGATCTGTTTGCTAGCCTTATTTCTGTGGAATCTGAGAACGGATATTTTAGATCCCTTTGAAGACTATAGGGGCATAGGCAATATCCTCCGATAACAAAGGGACAGGAGGTTTCTGAGAAACTCCTTTGTGTTCTGTGAAATCATCTCACAGAGTTACAGCTTTCCCGACAGGAAGACGTTCGCTATGCCTGTTCTTGTGGAATTGCAAAGTGATATTTGGAAGCCCATAGAGGGCTATGGTGAAAAAGGAAATATCCTCAGATGAAAACTGGAAAGAAAGTTTCTGAGATACTGCTTAGTGTTCTGTTAATTCGTCTCACAGAGTTACAGCTTTCCCCTCAAGAAGCCTTTCGCTAAGACTGTTCTTGTGGAATTTCTAAAGTGATATATGGAAGCCCACTGAGGAGTATGTGGAAAAAGGAAATATCCACAGATGACAACTGGAAAGTAGCTTTCTGAGAAACTGCTTAGTGTTCTCTTATTTCATCTCACGGAGTTACAGCTTTCCCCTCAAGAAGCCGTTCGCTAAGCCTGTTGTTGTGGAATATGCAAAGTGATATTTGGAAGCCCATAGAGGGCTATGGTGAAAAAGAAAATATCCTCAGAGAAAAACTGGAAAGAAGCTTTCTGAGGAACTGCTTTGTGATGTGTGACTTCCACTCACGGAGTTAGAGCTGTATTTCATGGATCTGTTTGCTAGCCTTATTTCTGTGGAATCTGAGAACGGATATTTCGGATTCCTTTGAAAACTATAGGGCCAAAGGAAATATCCTCCGATCACAAAGAAAAAGAAGCTTTCTGAGAAACTCCTTTGTGTTCTGTGAAATCATCTCACACAGTTACAGCTTTCCCTCATGAAGCCTTTCCTTAAGACTGTTCTTGTGGGATTCGCAAAGTGATATTTCGAAGCCCATGGAGGGCTATGGTGAAAAAGGAAATATCCTCAGATGAAAACTGGAAAGAAGGTTTCTGAGAAACTGCTTAGTGTTCTGTTAATTCATCTCACAGAGTTAGAGCTTTCCCCTCAAGAAGCCGTTCGCAAAGCCTGTTCTGGTGTAATTTGCACAGTGATATTTGTAAGCCCATAGAGGGCTATGGTGAAAAAGAAAATATCCTCAGAGAAAAAATGGAAAGACGGTATCTGAGAAACTGCTTTGTGAAGTGTGACTTCCACTCACAGAGTTGCAGCTGTATTTTGTGGAGCTGTTTGCTAGCCTTATTTCTGTTGAATCTGAGAACATGTATTTCGGATCCCTTTGAAGACTATAGGACCAAAGGAAATATCCTCCGATAAAAAAGAGAAAGCAGCTTTCTGAGAAACTCCTTTGTGTTCTATGAAATCATTTCACAGAGATACAGCTTTCTCCTCAAGAAGGCTTTCGCTAGGATTGTTATTGTGGAATTTGCAAAGTGATATTTGGAAGCCCATGGAGGGCTATGGTGAAAAAGGAAATATCCTCAGATGAAATCTGGAAAGAAGCTTTCTGAGAAACTGCTTAGTGTTCTGTTAATTCATTTCACAGAGTTACAGATTTCCCCTCTAGAAGCCGTTCGTTAAGCCTGTTCTTGTGGAATTTGCAAAATGATATTTGGAAGCCCATAGAGGGCTATGGTGAAAAAGAAAATATGCTCAGAGAAAAACGGGAAAGAAGCTTTCTGAGAAACTGCCTTGTGATGTGTGACTTCCACTCACAGAGTGAAAGCTGTATTTCGTGGATCTGTTTGCTAGCCTTATTTCTGTGGAATCTGAGAAAGGATATTTCGGATCTCTTTGAAGACTATAGGGCCAAAGGAAATATCCTCTGATAACAAAGAGTAAGAAGCTTTCTGAGAAACTCCTTTGTGTTCTGTGAAATCATCTCACAGAGTTACAGCTTTCCCCTCAAGAAGNAGAGAAAGAAGCTTTCTGAGAAACTTCTTTGTGTTCTGTGAAATCATCTCACAGAGTTACAGCTTTCCCCTCAAGAAGCCTTTCGCTGAGACAGTTCTTGTGGAATTGGCAAAGTGATATTTGGAAGCCTATAGGGGGCTATGGTGAAAAAGAAAATATCCTCAGAGAAAAACTGGAAGGAACCTTTCTGAGAAACTGCTTAGTGTTCTGTTAATTCATCTCACAGGGTTACAGCTTTCCCCTCAAGAAGCCGTTCGCTAAGCCTGTTGTTGTGGAATTTTGACAGTGATATTTGGAAGCCCATAGAGGGCTATGGTGAAAAAGAAAATATCCTCAGAGAAAAACTGGAAAGAAACTTTCTGAGAAACTGCTTTGGGATGTGTGACTTACACTCACAGAGTGACACCTGTATTTCGTGGATCTGTTTGCTAGCCTTACTTCTGTGGAATCTGAGAACTGATACTTCGGATCCCTTTGAAGACTCTAGGGCCAAAGGAAATATCCTTCCATAACAAAGAGAAAGAAGCTTTCTGAGAAACTTCTTTGTGTTCTGTGAAATCATCTCACAGAGTTACAGCTTTGCCCTCAAGAATCCTTTACCTAAGCCTGTTCTTGTGGAATTTGCAAAGTGATATTTCGATGCCCATTGAGGGCTACGGTGAAAAAGGAAATATCCTCAGATGAAATCTGGAAAAAAGCTTTCTGAGAAACTGCTTAGTATTCTGTTATTTAGTCTCATAGAGTTACAGCTTTCCCATCAAGAAGCCGTTCGCTAAGCCTGTTCTTGAGGAATTTGCAAAGTGATATTTGGAAGCCCATAGAGGGCTATGGTGAACAGAAAATATTCTCAGAAAAAAACAGGAAAGAAGCTTTCTGAGAAACTACTTTGTGATGTGTGACTTCCACTCACAGAGTTAGATCTGTATTTCGTGGATCTGTTTGCTAGCCTTATTTCTGTGGAATCTGAGAACTGATTTTTCGGATCCCTTTGAAGACTATAGGGACAAAGGAATTATCCTCCGATAACATAGAGAAAGAAGCTTTCTGAGAAACTTCTTTGTGTTCAGGGAAATCATCTCAAAGAGATACAGCTTTGCCCTCAAGAGGACTTTCGCTGAGACAGTTCTTGTGGAATTTGCAAAGTGATATTTGGAAGCCCATAGAGGGATATGGTGAAAAAGAAAATATCCTCAGAGAAAAAACTTAAAGAAGCTTTCTGAGAAACTTCTTTGTGTTCTGTGAAATCATCTCACAGAGATACAGCTTTCCCCTAAAGGAGCCTTTCGATAAGACAGTTCTGGTGGAATTTGCAAAGTGATATTTGGAAGCTCATTAAGGGCTATGGTGAAAAAGGAAATATCCTCAGATGAAATCTGTAAAGAAGCTTTCTGAGAATCTGCTTAGTGTTCTGTTAATTCATCAAACAGAGTTACAGCTTTCCCCTCAAGAAGCCGCTCGCTAAGCCCGTGCTTGTGGAAATCGCAAAGTGATATTTGGAAGCCCTTAGAGGGCTATGGTGAAAAAGAAAATATCCTCAGAGTAAAACTGGAAAGAAGCTTTCTGAGAAACTGCTTTGTGATGTGTGACTTCCACTCACAGAGTTACATCTGTATTTCGTGGATCTCTTTGCTAGCCTTATTTCTGTGGAATCTGAGACACATATTTCGGATCCCTTTGAAGACTATAGGGCCAAAGGAAATATCCACCGATTAGAAAGAGAAAGCCGCTTTCTGAGAATCTTCTTTGTGTTCTGTGAAATCATCTCACAGAGTTACAGCTTTCCCCTCAAGAAGCCTTTCGCTAAGACTGTTCTTGTGGAATTTGCAACATGATTTTTGGAAGCCCTTAGAGGGCTATGGTGAAAAAGGAAATATCCTCAGATGAAATCTGGAAAGAAGCTTTCTGAGAAACTGCTTGGTGTTCTGTTAATTCATCTCACAGAGTTACAGCTTTCCCCTCAAGAAGCCGCTCGCTAAGCCTGTTCTTGTGGAATTCGCAAAGTGATATTTGGAAGCCCATAGAGAGCTATGGTGAAAAAGAAAATATCCTCAGAGAAAAACTGGAAAGAAGCTTTCTGAGAAACTACTTTGTGATGTGTGACTTCCACTCACAGAGTTACATCTGTATTTCGTGGATCTCCTTGCTAGCCTTATTTCTCTGGAATCCGTGAACAGATATTTCTGATCCCTTTGAAATTATAGGTCCAAAGGAACTCTCCTATGATAACAAAGAAAAAGAAGCTTCCTGAGAAACTTCTTTGTGTTCTGTGAAATCATTTCACAGAGATACAGCTTTGCCTTCAATAAGACTTTCGCTAAGACAGTTCTTGTGGAATTGGCAAAGTGATATTTGTAAGCCCATAGAGGGCTATGGTGAAAAAGGAAATATCCTCCGATGAAATCTGGAAAGAAGCTTTCTGAGAAACTGCTTAGTGTTCTGTTAATTCATCTCACAGAGTTACAGCTTAACCCTCAAGAAGCCGCTCACTAAGCCTGTTCTTTTGGAATTCGCAAGGTGATATTTGGAAGCCATAGAGGTATTTGGTGAGAAAGAAAATATCCTCAGAGAAAAACTGGAAAGAAGCTTTCTGAGAAACTGCTTTGTGATGTGTGACTTCCACTCACAGAGTTACATCTTTATTTCGTGGATCTCTTTGCTAGCCTTATTTCTGAGGAATCTGAGAACACATATTTCAGATCCCTTTGAAGATTATAGGGCGAAAGGAAATATCCTCAGATAAGAAAGAGAAAGAGGCTTTCTGAGAAACTTCTTTCTGTTCTGGGAAATCATCTCAAAGAGATACAGCTTTGCCCTCAAGAGGACTTTCGCTGAGAGCGTTCTTGTGGAATTTGCAACGTGATATTTGGAAGCCCATAGAGGGATATGGTGAAAAAGAAAATATCCTCAGAGAAAAAACGGAAAGAAGCTTCAGAGAAACTTCTTTGTGTTCTGTGAAATCATCTCACAGAGATACAGCTTTCCCCTAAAAAAGCCTTTCGATAAGACAGCTCTGGTGGAATTTGCAAAGTGATATTTGGAAGCCCATTAAGGGCAATGGTGAAAAAGGAAATATCCTCAGATGAAATCTGGAAAGAAGCTTTCTGAGAAACTGCTTAGTGTTCTGTTAATTCATCTCACAGAGTTACAGGTTTCCCCTCAAGAAGCCGCTCGCTAAGCCCGTGCTTGTGGAAATCGCAAAGTGATATTTGGAAGCCCTTAGAGGGCTATGGTGAAAAAGAAAATATCCTCAGAGAAAAACTGGAAAGAAGCTTTCTGAGAAACTGTTTTGTGATTTGTGACTTCCACTCACATGCTTACATCTGCATTTCATGGATCTCTTTGCTAGCCTTATTTCTGTGGAATCTGACCACAGATATTTCGGATCCCTTTAAAGACTATAGGGCCAAAGGAAATATCCTCCGATAACAAAGAGAAAGAAGCTTTCTGAGAAACTTCTTTGTGATCTGTGAAATCAACCCACATAGTTACAGCTTTCACCTCAAGAAGCCTTTCGCTCAGACAGTTCTTGTGGAATTTGCAAAGTGATATTTGGAAGCCCATATTGGTCTATGGTGAAAAAGGAAATATCCTCAGATGAAATCTGGAAAGAAGCTTTCTGAGAAACTGTTTAGTGTTCTGTTAATTCATCTCACAGAGATACAGCTTTCCCCTCAAGAAGCCGCTCGCTAAGCCTGTTCTTGTGGAATTCTCAATATAATATTTGGAAACCATAGAGGGATATGGTGAAAAAAAAAATATCCTCAGAGAAAAACTGGAAAGAAGCTTTCTGAGAAACTGCTCTGCGATGTGTGACTTCCACTCACAGAGGTACATCTGTATTTCGTGGATCTCTTTGCTAGCCTTATTTCTGTGGAATCTGAGAACAGATATTTCGGATCCCGTTGAAGACTATAGGGCCAAAGGAAATATCCTCCGATAAGAAAGAGAAAGAGGCTTTCTGAGAAACTTCTTTGTGTTCTGGGAATCATCTCACAGAGTTACAGCTTTCCCCTCAGGAAGCCTTTCGCTAAGACAGTTCTTGTGGAATTTGCAAAGTGATATTTGGAAGCCCATAGAGTGCTATGGTGAAAAAGGAAATATCCTCAGAGGAAATCTGGAAAGAAGCTTTCTGAGTAACTGCTTAGTGTTCTGTTAATTTATCTCATAGAGTTAGAGATTTCCCCTAAAGAAGCCGCTCGCTAAGCCTGTTCTTGTGAAATTCGCAAAGTGATATTTGGAAGCCCATTGAGGGCTATGGTGAAAAACAAAATATCCTCAGAGAAAAACTGGAAAGAAGCTTTCTGAGAAACTACTTTGTGATGTGTGACTTCCACTCACAGAGTTACCTCTGTATTTCGTCGATCTCTTTGTTACCCTTATTTCTGTGGAATGTGAAAACAGATATTTCGGATCCTTTTGAAGACTATACGGCCAAAGGAAATATCCTCCGATAACACAGAGGAAGAAGCTTTCTGGGAAACTTCTTTGTATTCCGTGAAATCATCTCACAGAGTTACAGCTTTCCCCTCACGAAGCCTATCGCTCAGACAGTTTTTGTGGAATTTTCAAAGTGATATTAGGAGGCCCATAGAGGGCTCTGGTGTAAAAGGAAATATCCTCAGATTAATATTGGAAAGAAGCTTTCTGAGAAAGTGCCTCGTGTTCTGTTAATTCATCTCACAGAGTTACAGCTTCCCCTCAAGAGGCCTCTTACTAAGCCTGTTCTTGTGGAATTCGCATAGTGATACTTGGAAGCCGTTAGAGGGCTATGGTGAAAAAGAAAATATCCTCAGAGAAAAACTGGAAAGAAGCTTTCTGAGAAACTGCTTTGTGATGTGTGACTTCCACTCACAGAGTTACCTCTGTAT